>NW_024400356.1:0-35259 GCF_905171765.1 Bufo bufo
CTTTTTTTTTGCTTTTTGGCCACTGCAATGCAGGTGCAGATCATTTTATCGTCTTCAACTCACCACCTATCATGAGATACCATACCTTTTATGGATTTTTTTAGCTGGCAGAATGAGAATGCGCCTGTTGTCCAATCAAAGTTCTGTGCTATTATGGAATGTACTTAGCACCTCTGCAATTGCTCTACCTGCTCCAGGAATCCGAAAGAAGGTTCTGAAGCAGAATTTCATTGTAGCTATAAACAATAGTGCTCAGAGACTAGAATACATCCATGCTGACTTCTGTGGCTACAATCCTAACCCTTCCCAGCATTTCTTATCCATTGAAATGACAGCTCTGTTTAACTGCAAAACAAAATGGCTGCCTCCAGAAAATCAATATGGCAGCCTCCATGAAAATTTCAATAGATGGAACACTGAGCGTGTCACAATGGAACCCTTCAGCATCCATGGATGATGACATCACAATAGACCCTTGCTGTTTTTCTTCCTGGCAGCAGCCATGATCCTTCATTCTTCAGTCAGGTGTGGATCCATGCACATCAACAGGTATGGGTGCCAATCAACAGGTAAGGGTGCTTGTTTGTGTGTGTCAAAGAAAGGTGTCAGTTTATGGAAAGATTTGTTTAAGGAAAAATTGGCGCTTTGTGCAAAATGGAATACTGTCCAGCGTCTATAGGCAGGCCCAGAACACAAAAGCCTTCTAATCTGTTTCTGACGGTATGGCCATATAAACTCCAAGAGTACCCCTCTTTACCCTCTGTCGCAACTTGGGGGAAAGAAGCGGCCACCGCCGGAGCTATGCCTTTTCTGTTTTTTGCTTTTTGGCCACTGCAATGCAGGTGCAGATCAGTTTATCGTCTGCAACTCACCACCTATCATGAGATACCATACCTTTTATGGATTTTTTTAGCTGGCAGAATGAGAATGCGCCTGTTGTCCAATCAAAGTTCTGTGCTATTATGGAATGTACTTAGCACCTCTGCAATTGCTCTACCTGCTCCAGGAATCCAAAGAAGGTTCTACGCAGAATTTCATTGTAGCTATAAACAATAGTGCTCAGAGACTAGAATACATCCATGCTGACTTCTGTGGCTACAATCCTAACCCTTCCCAGCATTTCTTATCCATTGAAATGACAGCTCTGTTTAACTGCAAAACAAAATGGCTGCCTCCAGAAAATCAATATGGCAGCCTCCATGAAAATTTCAATAGATGGAACACTGAGCGTGTCACAATGGAAACCCTTCAGCATCCATGGATGATGACATCACAATAGACCCTTGCTGTTTTTCTTCCTGGCAGCAGCCATGATCCTTCATTCTTCAGTCAGGTGTGGATCCATGCACATCAACAGGTATGGGTGCCAATCAACAGGTAAGGGTGCGTGTTTGTGTGTGTCAAAGAAAGGTGTCAGTTTATGGAAAGATTTGTTTAAGGAAAAATTGGCGCTTTTGTGCAAAATGGAATACTGTCCAGCGTCTATAAGCAGGCCCAGAACACAAAAGCCTTCTAATCTGTTTCTGACGGTATGGCCATATAAACTCCAAGAGTACCCCTCTTTACCCTCTGTCGCAACTTGGGGGAAAGAAGCGGCCACCGACAGAGCTATGCCTTTTCTTTTTTTTGCTTTTTGGCCACTGCATTGCAGGTGCAGGTCATTTTATCATCTTCAACTCACCACCTATCATGAGATACCATACCTTTTATGGATTTTTTTAGCTGGCAGAATGAGAATGCGCCTGTTGTCCAATCAAAGTTCTGTGCTATTATGGAATGTACTTAGCACCTCTGCAATTGCTCTACCTGCTCCAGGAATCCGAAAGAAGGTTCTGACGCAGAATTTCATTGTAGCTATAAACAATAGTGCTCAGAGACTAGAATACATCCATGCTGACTTCTGTGGCTACAATCCTAACCCTCCCAGCATTTCTTATCCATTGAAATGACAGCTCTGTTTAACTGCAAAACAAAATGGCTGCCTCCAGAAAATCAATATGGCAGCCTCCATGAAAATTTCAATAGATGGAACACTGAGCATGTCACAATGGAACCCTTCAGCATCCATGGATGATGACATCACAATAGACCCTTGCTGTTTTTCTTCCTGGCAGCAGCCATGATCCTTCATTCTTCAGTCAGGTGTGGATCCATGCACATCAACAGGTATGGGTGCCAATCAACAGGTAAGGGTGCGTGTTTGTGTGTGTCAAAGAAAGGTGTCAGTTTATGGAAAGATTTGTTTAAGGAAAAATTGGCGCTTTTGTGCAAAATGGAATACTGTCCAGCGTCTATTAGCAGGCCCAGAACACAAAAGCCTTCTTATCTGTTTCTGACGGTATGGCCATATAAACTCCAAGAGTACCCCTCTTTACCCTCTGTCGCAACTTGGGGGAAAGAAGCGGCCACCGCCGGAGCTATGCCTTTTCTTTTTTTTGCTTTTTGGCCACTGCAATGCAGGTGCAGATCATTTTATCGTCTTCAACTCACCACCTATCATGAGATACCATACCTTTTATGGATTTTTTTAGCTGGCAGAATGAGAATGCGCCTGTTGTCCAATCAAAGTTCTGTGCTATTATGGAATGTACTTAGCACCTCTGCAATTGCTCTACCTGCTCCAGGAATCCGAAAGAAGGTTCTGACGCAGAATTTCATTGTAGCTATAAACAATAGTGCTCAGAGACTAGAATACATCCATGCTGACTTCTGTGGCTACAATCCTAACCCTTCCCAGCATTTCTTATCCATTGAAATGACAGCTCTGTTTAACTGCAAAACAAAATGGCTGCCTCCAGAAAATCAATATGGCAGCCTCCATGAAAATTTCAATAGATGGAACACTGAGCGTGTCACAATGGAACCCTTCAGCATCAATGGATGATGACATCACAATGGACCCTTGCTGTTTTTCTTCCTGGCAGCAGCCATGATCCTTCATTCTTCAGTCAGGTGTGGATCCATGCACATCAACAGGTATGGGTGCCAATCAACAGGTAAGGGTGCGTGTTTGTGTGTGTCAAAGAAAGGTGTCAGTTTATGGAAAGATTTGTTTAAGGAAAAATTGGCGCTTTTGTGCAAAATGGAATACTGTCCAGCGTCTATTAGCAGGCCCAGAATACAAAAGCCTTCTTATCTGTTTCTGACGGTATGGCCATATAAACTCCAAGAGTACCCCTCTTTATTCTCTGTCGCAACTTGGGGGAAAGAAGCGGCCACCGACGGAGAATATGCCTTTTCTGTTTTTTGCTTTTTGGCCACTGCAATGCAGGTGCAGATCAGTTTATCGTCTGCAACTCAACACCTATCATGAGATACCATACCTTTTATGGTTTATTGTAGCTGGCAGAATGAGAATGCGCCTGTTGTCCAATCAAAGTTCTGTGCTATTATTGAATTTACTTAGCACCTCTGCAATTGCTCTACCTGCTCCAGGAATCCAAAAGCAGGTTCTAATGCAGAATTTCATTGTAGCTATAAACAATAGTGTTTAGAGACTAGAATACATCCATGCTGACTTCTGTGGCTACAATCCTAACCCTTCCCCGCATTTCTTATCCATTGAAATGACAGCTCTGTTTAACTGCAAAACAAAATGGCTGCCTCCAGAAAATCAATATGGCAGCCTCCATGAAAATTTCAATAGATGGAACAGTAAGCGTGTCACAATGGAACCCTTCAGCATCCATGGATGATGACATCACAATGGACCCTTGCTGTTTTTCTTCCTGGCAGCAGCCATGATCCTTCATTCTTCAGTCAGGTGTGGATCCATGCACATCAACAGGTATGGGTGCCAATCAACAGGTAAGGGTGCGTTTTTGTGTGTGTCAAACAAAGGTGTCAGTTTATGAAAGATTTGTTTGATGAAAAATTGGCGCTTCTGTGCAAAATGGAATACTGACCAGCGTCTATTAGCAGGCCCAGAACGCAAAAGCCTTTTATTTTTTTCTGAACGGTATGGCCATATAAACTCCAAGAGTACCCCTCTTTACCCTGTGTCGCAACTTGGGGGAAAGAAGCGGCCACCCACGGAGCTATGCCTTTTCTGGTTTTTGCTTTTTGGCCACTGCAATGCAGGTGCAGATCAGTTTATCGTCTGCAACTCACCACCTATCATGAGATACCATACCTTTTATGGATTATTGTAGCTGGCAGAATGAGAATGCGCCTGTTGTCCAATCAAAGTTCTGTGCTATTATGGAATGTACTTAGCACCTCTGCAATTGCTCTACCTGCTCCAGGAATCCGAAAGAAGGTTCTGACGCAGAATTTCATTGTAGCTATAAACAATAGTGCTCAGAGACTAGAATACATCCATGCTGACTTCTGTGGCTACAATCCTAACCCTTCCCAGCATTTCTTATCCATTGAAATGACAGCTCTGTTTAACTGCAAAACAAAATGGCTGCCTCCAGAAAATCAATATGGCAGCCTCCATGAAAATTTCAATAGATGGAACACTGAGCGTGTCACAATGGAACCCTTCAGCATCCATGGATGATGACATCACAATAGACCCTTGCTGTTTTTCTTCCTGGCAGCAGCCATGATCCTTCATTCTTCAGTCAGGTGTGGATCCATGCACATCAACAGGTATGGGTGCCAATCAACAGGTAAGGGTGCGTGTTTGTGTGTGTCAAAGAAAGGTGTCAGTTTATGGAAAGATTTGTTTAAGGAAAAATTGGCGCTTTTGTGCAAAATGGAATACTGTCCAGCGTCTATAAGCAGGCCCAGAACACAAAAGCCTTCTAATCTGTTTCTGACGGTATGGCCATATAAACTCCAAGAGTACCCCTCTTTACCCTCTGTCGCAACTTGGGGGAAAGAAGCGGCCACCGCCGGAGCTATGCCTTTTCTGTTTTTTGCTTTTTGGCCACTGCAATGCAGGTGCAGATCAGTTTATCGTCTGCAACTCAACACCTATCATTAGATACCATACCTTTTATGGATTTTTGTAGCTGGCAGAATGAGAATGCGCTTGTTTTTTAATCAAAGTTCTGTGCTATTATGGAATGTACTTAGCACCTCTGCAATTGCTCTACCTGCTCCAGGAATCCAAAAGCAGGTTCTAACGCATAATTTCATTGTAGCTATAAACAATAGTGCTCAGAGACTAGAATACATCCATTCTGAATTCTGTGGCTACAATCCTAACCCTTCCCAGCATTTCTTAGCCTTTGACATGACAGCTTTGTTTAACTGCAAAACAAAATGGCTGCCTCCAGAAAATCAATATGGCAGCCTCCATGAAAATTTCAATAGATGGAACACTGAGCGTGTCACAATGGAACCCTTCAGCATCCATGGATGATGACATCACAATAGACCCTTGCTGTTTTTCTTCCTGGCAGCAGCCATGATCCTTCATTCTTCAGTCAGGTGTGGATCCATGCACATCAACAGGTATGGGTGCCAATCAACAGGTAAGGGTGCGTGTTTGTGTGTGTCAAACAAAGGTGTCAGTTTATGGAAAGATTTGTTTAAGGAAAAATTGGCGCTTTTGTGCAAAATAGAATACTGTCCAGCGTTTATTAGCAGGCCCAGAATACAAAAGCCTTCTTATCTGTTTCTGACGGTATGGCCATATAAACTCCAAGAGTACCCCCTCTTTATTCTCTGTCGCAACTTGGGGGAAAGAAGCGGCCACCGACGGAGAATATGCCTTTTCTGTTTTTTGCTTTTTGGCCACTGCAATGCAGGTGCAGATCAGTTTATCGTCTGCAACTCAACACCTATTATGAGATACCATACCTTTTATGGTTTATTGTAGCTGGCAGAATGAGAATGCGCCTGTTGTCCAATCAAAGTTCTGTGCTATTATTGAATTTACTTAGCACCTCTGCAATTGCTCTACCTGCTCCAGGAATCCAAAAGCAGGTTCTAATGCAGAATTTCATTGTAGCTATAAACAATAGTGCTTAGAGACTAGAATACATCCATGCTGACTTCTGTGGCTACAATCCTAACCCTTCCCCGCATTTCTTATCCATTGAAATGACAGCTCTGTTTAACTGCAAAACAAAATGGCTGCCTCCAGAAAATCAATATGGCAGCCTCCATGAAAATTTCAATAGATGGAACAGTAAGCGTGTCACAATGGAACCCTTCAGCATCCATGGATGATGACATCACAATAGACCCTTGCTGTTTTTCTTCCTGGCAGCAGCCATGATCCTTCATTCTTCAGTCAGGTGTGGATCCATGCACATCAACAGGTATGGGTGCCAATCAACAGGTAAGGGTGTGTTTTTGTGTGTGTCAAACAAAGGTGTCAGTTTATGGAAAGATTTGTTTGATGAAAAATTGGCGCTTCTGTGCAAAATGGAATACTGTCCAGCGTCTATTAGCAGGCCCAGAACGCAAAAGCCTTTTTATTTTTTTCTAACGGTATGGCCATATAAACTCCAAGAGTACCCCTCTTTACCCTGTGTCGCAACTTGGGGGAAAGAAGCGGCCACCCACGGAGCTATGCCTTTTCTGGTTTTTGCTTTTTGGCCACTGCAATGCAGGTGCAGATCAGTTTATCATCTGCAACTCACCACCTATCATGAGATACCATACCTTTTATGGATTATTGTAGCTGGCAGAATGAGAATGCGCCTGTTGTCCAATCAAAGTTCTGTGCTATTATTGAATTTACTTAGCACCTCTGCAATTGCTCTACCTGCTCCAGGAATCCAAAAGCAGGTTCTAACGCAGAATTTCATTGTAGCTATAAACAATAGTGCTCAGAGACTAGAATACATCCATGCTGACTTCTGTGGCTACAATCCTAACCCTTCCCAGCATTTCTTATCCATTGAAATGACAGCTCTGTTTAACTGCAAAACAAAATGGCTGCCTCCAGAAAATCAATATGGCAGCCTCCATGAAAATTTCAATAGATGGAACACTGAGCGTGTCACAATGGAACCCTTCAGCATCCATGGATGATGACATCACAATGGACCCTTGCTGTTTTTCTTCCTGGCAGCAGCCATGATCCTTCATTCTTCAGTCAGGTGTGGATCCATGCACATCAACAGGTATGGGTGCCAATCAACAGGTAAGGGTGCGTTTTTGTGTGTGTCAAACAAAGGTGTCAGTTTATGGAAAGATTTGTTTGATGAAAAATTGGCGCTTCTGTGCAAAATGGAATACTGTCCAGCGTCTATTAGCAGGCCCAGAACACAAAAGCCTTTTATTTGTTTCTGACGGTATGGCCATATAAACTCCAAGAGTACCCCTCTTTACCCTCTGTCGCAACTTGGGGGAAAGAAGCGGCCACCGACGGAGCTATGCCTTTTCTTTTTTTTGCTTTTTGGCCACTGCAATGCAGGTGCAGATCAGTTTATCGTCTGCAACTCACCACCTATCATGAGATACCATACCTTTTATGGATTATTGTAGCTGGCAGAATGAGAATGCGCCTGTTGTCCAATCAAAGTTCTGTGCTATTATGGAATGTACTTAGCACCTCTGCAATTGCTCTACCTGCTCCAGGAATCCGAAAGAAGGTTCTGACGCAGAATTTCATTGTAGCTATAAACAATAGTGCTCAGAGACTAGAATACATCCATGCTGACTTCTGTAGCTACAATCCTAACCCTTCCCAGCATTTCTTATCCATTGAAATGACAGCTCTGTTTAACTGCAAAACAAAATGGCTGCCTCCAGAAAATCAATATGGCAGCCTCCATGAAAATTTCAATAGATGGAACACTGAGCATGTCACAATGGAACCCTTCAGCATCCATGGATGATGACATCACAATAGACCCTTGCTGTTTTTCTTCCTGGCAGCAGCCATGATCCTTCATTCTTCAGTCAGGTGTGGATCCATGCACATCAACAGGTATGGGTGCCAATCAACAGGTAAGGGTGCGTGTTTGTGTGTGTCAAACAAAGGTGTCAGTTTATGGAAAGATTTGTTTAAGGAAAAATTGGCGCTTTTGTGCAAAATGGAATACTGTCCAGCGTCTATTAGCAGGCCCAGAATACAAAAGCCTTCTTATCTGTTTCTGACGGTATGGCCATATAAACTCCAAGAGTACCCCTCTTTATTCTCTGTCGCAACTTGGGGGAAAGAAGCGGCCACCGACGGAGAATATGCCTTTTCTGTTTTTTGCTTTTTGGCCACTGCAATGCAGGTGCAGATCAGTTTATCGTCTGCAACTCAACACCTATCATGAGATACCATACCTTTTATGGTTTATTGTAGCTGGCAGAATGAGAATGCGCCTGTTGTCCAATCAAAGTTCTGTGCTATTATTGAATTTACTTAGCACCTCTGCAATTGCTCTACCTGCTCCAGGAATCCAAAAGCAGGTTCTAATGCAGAATTTCATTGTAGCTATAAACAATAGTGTTTAGAGACTAGAATACATCCATGCTGACTTCTGTGGCTACAATCCTAACCCTTCCCAGCATTTCTTATCCATTGAAATGACAGCTCTGTTTAACTGCAAAACAAAATGGCTGCCTCCAGAAAATCAATATGGCAGCCTCCATGAAAATTTCAATAGATGGAACACTGAGCGTGTCACAATGGAACCCTTCAGCATCCATGGATGATGACATCACAATAGACCCTTGCTGTTTTTCTTCCTGGCAGCAGCCATGATCCTTCATTCTTCAGTCAGGTGTGGATCCATGCACATCAACAGGTATGGGTGCCAATCAACAGGTAAGGGTGCGTTTTTGTGTGTGTCAAACAAAGGTGTCAGTTTATGGAAAGATTTGTTTGATGAAAAATTGGCGCTTCTGTGCAAAATGGAATACTGTCCAGCGTCTATTAGCAGGCCCAGAACGCAAAAGCCTTTTTAATTTTTTCTAACGGTATGGCCATATAAACTCCAAGAGTACCCCTCTTTACCCTGTGTCGCAACTTGGGGGAAAGAAGCGGCCACCCACGGAGCTATGCCTTTTCTGGTTTTTTACTTTTTGGCCACTGCAATGCAGGTGCAGATCAGTTTATCATCTGCAACTCACCACCTATCATGAGATACCATACCTTTTATGGATTATTGTAGCTGGCAGAATGAGAATGCGCCTGTTGTCCAATCAAAGTTCTGTGCTATTATGGAATGTACTTAGCACCTCTGCAATTGCTCTACCTGCTCCAGGAATACAAAAGCAGGTTCTAACGCAGAATTTCATTGTAGCTATAAATAATAGTGCTCAGAAACTAGAATACATCCATGCTGACTTCTGTGGCTAAAATCCTAACCCTTCCCAGCATTTCTTATCCATTGAAATGACAGCTCTGTTTAACTGCAAAACAAAATGGCTGCCTCCAGAAAATCAATATGGCAGCCTCCATGAAAATTTCAATAGATGGAACACTGAGCATGTCACAATGGAACCCTTCAGCATCTATGGATGATGACATCACAATAGACCCTTGCTGTTTTTCTTCCTGGCAGCAGCCATGATCCTTCATTCTTCAGTCAGGTGTGGATCCATGCACATCAACAGGTATGGGTGCCAATCAACAGGTAAGGGTGCGTGTTTGTGTGTGTCAAACAAAGGTGTCAGTTTATGGAAAGATTTGTTTAAGGAAAAATTGGCGCTTTTGTGCAAAATGGAATACTGTCCAGCGTCTATTAGCAGGCCCAGAACACAAAAGCCTTCTTATCTGTTTCTGACGGTATGGCCATATAAACTCCAAGAGTACCCCTCTTTACCCTCTGTCGCAACTTGGGGGAAAGAAGCGGCCACCGCCGGAGCTATGCCTTTTCTGTTTTTTGCTTTTTGGCCACTGCAATGCAGGTGCAGATCAGTTTATCGTCTGCAACTCACCACCTATCATGAGATACCATACCTTTTATGGATTTTTTTAGCTGGCAGAATGAGAATGCGCCTGTTGTCCAATCAAAGTTCTGTGCTATTATGGAATGTACTTAGCACCTCTGCAATTGCTCTACCTGCTCCAGGAATCCGAAAGAAGGTTCTGACGCAGAATTTCATTGTAGCTATAAACAATAGTGCTCAGAGACTAGAATACATCCATGCTGACTTCTGTAGCTACAATCCTAACCCTTCCCAGCATTTCTTATCCATTGAAATGACAGCTCTGTTTAACTGCAAAACAAAATGGCTGCCTCCAGAAAATCAATATGGCAGCCTCCATGAAAATTTCAATAGATGGAACACTGAGCATGTCACAATGGAACCCTTCAGCATCCATGGATGATGACATCACAATAGACCCTTGCTGTTTTTCTTCCTGGCAGCAGCCATGATCCTTCATTCTTCAGTCAGGTGTGGATCCATGCACATCAACAGGTATGGGTGCCAATCAACAGGTAAGGGTGCGTGTTTGTGTGTGTCAAAGAAAGGTGTCAGTTTATGGAAAGATTTGTTTAAGGAAAAATTGGCGCTTTTGTGCAAAATGGAATACTGTCCAGCGTCTATAAGCAGGCCCAGAACACAAAAGCCTTCTAATCTGTTTCTGACGGTATGGCCATATAAACTCCAAGAGTACCCCTCTTTACCCTCTGTCGCAACTTGGGGGAAAGAAGCGGCCACCTCCGGAGCTATGCCTTTTCTATTTTTTTGCTTTTTGGCCACTGCAATGCAGGTGCAGATCATTTTATCGTCTTCAACTCACCACCTATCATGAGATACCATACCTTTTATGGATTTTTTTAGCTGGCAGAATGAGAATGCGCCTGTTGTCCAATCAAAGTTCTGTGCTATTATGGAATGTACTTAGCACCTCTGCAATTGCTCTACCTGCCCAGGAATCCGAAAGAAGGTTCTGACGCAGAATTTCATTGTAGCTATAAACAATAGTGCTCAGAGACTAGAATACATCCATGCTGACTTCTGTAGCTACAATCCTAACCCTTCCCAGCATTTCTTATCCATTGAAATGACAGCTCTGTTTAACTGCAAAACAAAATGGCTGCCTCCAGAAAATCAATATGGCAGCCTCCATGAAAATTTCAATAGATGGAACACTGAGCATGTCACAATGGAACCCTTCAGCATCCATGGATGATGACATCACAATAGACCCTTGCTGTTTTTCTTCCTGGCAGCAGCCATGATCCTTCATTCTTCAGTCAGGTGTGGATCCATGCACATCAACAGGTATGGGTGCCAATCAACAGGTAAGGGTGCGTGTTTGTGTGTGTCAAACAAAGGTGTCAGTTTATGGAAAGATTTGTTTAAGGAAAATTGGCGCTTTTGTGCAAAATGGAATACTGTCCAGCGTCTATTAGCAGGCCCAGAATACAAAAGCCTTCTTATCTGTTTCTAACGGTATGGCCATATAAACTCCAAGAGTACCCCCTCTTTATTCTCTGTCGCAACTTGGGGGAAAGAAGCGGCCACCGACGGAGAATATGCCTTTTCTGTTTTTTGCTTTTTGGCCACTGCAATGCAGGTGCAGATCAGTTTATCGTCTGCAACTCAACACCTATCATGAGATACCATACCTTTTATGGTTTATTGTAGCTGGCAGAATGAGAATGCGCCTGTTGTCCAATCAAAGTTCTGTGCTATTATTGAATTTACTTAGCACCTCTGCAATTGCTCTACCTGCTCCAGGAATCCAAAAGCAGGTTCTAATGCAGAATTTCATTGTAGCTATAAACAATAGTGTTTAGAGACTAGAATACATCCATGCTGACTTCTGTGGCTACAATCCTAACCCTTCCCCGCATTTCTTATCCATTGAAATGACAGCTCTGTTTAACTGCAAAACAAAATGGCTGCCTCCAGAAAATCAATATGGCAGCCTCCATGAAAATTTCAATAGATGGAACAGTAAGCGTGTCACAATGGAACCCTTCAGCATCCATGGATGATGACATCACAATGGACCCTTGCTGTTTTTCTTCCTGCAGCAGCCATGATCCTTCATTCTTCAGTCAGGTGTGGATCCATGCACATCAACAGGTATGGGTGCCAATCAACAGGTAAGGGTGCGTTTTTGTGTGTGTCAAACAAAGGTGTCAGTTTATGGAAAGATTTGTTTGATGAAAAATTGGCGCTTCTGTGCAAAATGGAATACTGACCAGCGTCTATTAGCAGGCCCAGAACGCAAAAGCCTTCTTATCTTTTTCTAACGGTATGGCCATATAAACTCCAAGAGTACCCCTCTTTACCCTGTGTCGCAACTTGGGGGAAAGAAGCGGCCACCGACGGAGCTATGCCTTTTCTGGTTTTTGCTTTTTGGCCACTGCAATGCAGGTGCAGATCAGTTTATCGTCTGCAACTCACCACCTATCATGAGATACCATACCTTTTATGGATTATTGTAGCTGGCAGAATGAGAATGCGCCTGTTGTCCAATCAAAGTTCTGTGCTATTATGGAATGTACTTAGCACCTCTGCAATTGCTCTACCTGCTCCAGGAATACAAAAGCAGGTTCTAATGCAGAATTTCATTGTAGCTATAAATAATAGTGCTCAGAGACTAGAATACATCCATGCTGACTTCTGTGGCTACAATCCTAACCCTTCCCAGCATTTCTTATCCATTGAAATGACAGCTCTGTTTAACTGCAAAACAAAATGGCTGCCTCCAGAAAATCAATATGGCAGCCTCCATGAAAATTTCAATAGATGGAACACTGAGCATGTCACAATGGAACCCTTCAGCATCCATGGATGATGACATCACAATAGACCCTTGCTGTTTTTCTTCCTGGCAGCAGCCATGATCCTTCATTCTTCAGTCACGTGTGGATCCATGCACATCAACAGGTATGGGTGCCAATCAACAGGTAAGGGTGCGTGTTTGTGTGTGTCAAACAAAGGTGTCAGTTTATGGAAAGATTTGTTTAAGGAAAAATTGGCGCTTCTGTGCAAAATGGAATACTGTCCAGCGTCTATTAGCAGGCCCAGAATACAAAAGCCTTCTTATCTGTTTCTGACGGTATGGCCATATAAACTCCAAGAGTACCCCTCTTTATCCTCTGTCGCAACTTGGGGGAAAGAAGCGGCCACCGACGGAGATATGCCTTTTCTGTTTTTTGCTTTTTGGCCACTGCAATGCAGGTGCAGATCAGTTTATCGTCTGCAACTCACCACCTATCATGAGATACCATACCTTTTATGGATTATTGTAGCTGGCAGAATGAGAATGCGCCTGTTGTCCAATCAAAGTTCTGTGCTATTATGGAATGTACTTAGCACCTCTGCAATTGCTCTACCTGCTCCAGGAATACAAAAGCAGGTTCTAACGCAGAATTTCATTGTAGCTATAAATAATAGTGCTCAGAAACTAGAATACATCCATGCTGACTTCTGTGGCTAAAATCCTAACCCTTCCCAGCATTTCTTATCCATTGAAATGACAGCTCTGTTTAACTGCAAAACAAAATGGCTGCCTCCAGAAAATCAATATGGCAGCCTCCATGAAAATTTCAATAGATGGAACACTGAGCGTGTCACAATGGAACCCTTCAGCATCCATGGATGATGACATCACAATAGACCCTTGCTGTTTTTCTTCCTGGCAGCAGCCATGATCCTTCATTCTTCAGTCAGGTGTGGATCCATGCACATCAACAGGTATGGGTGCCAATCAACAGGTAAGGGTGCGTTTTTGTGTGTGTCAAACAAAGGTGTCAGTTTATGGAAAGATTTGTTTGATGAAAAATTGGCGCTTTTGTGCAAAATGGAATACTGTCCAGCGTCTATTAGCAGGCCCAGAACGCAAAAGCCTTTTTATTTTTTTCTAACGGTATGGCCATATAAACTCCAAGAGTACCCCTCTTTATTCTCTGTCGCAACTTGGGGGAAAGAAGCGGCCACCGACGGAGAATATGCCTTTTCTGTTTTTTGCTTTTTGGCCACTGCAATGCAGGTGCAGATCAGTTTATCGTCTGCAACTCAACACCTATCATGAGATACCATACCTTTTATGGTTTATTGTAGCTGGCAGAATGAGAATGCGCCTGTTGTCCAATCAAAGTTCTGTGCTATTATTGAATTTACTTAGCACCTCTGCAATTGCTCTACCTGCTCCAGGAATCCAAAAGCAGGTTCTAATGCAGAATTTCATTGTAGCTATAAACAATAGTGCTCAGAGACTAGAATACATCCATGCTGACTTCTGTGGCTACAATCCTAACCCTTCCCAGCATTTCTTATCCATTGAAATGACAGCTCTGTTTAACTGCAAAACAAAATGGCTGCCTCCAGAAAATCAATATGGCAGCCTCCATGAAAATTTCAATAGATGGAACACTGAGCGTGTCACAATGGAACCCTTCAGCATCCATGGATGATGACATCACAATAGACCCTTGCTGTTTTTCTTCCTGGCAGCAGCCATGATCCTTCATTCTTCAGTCAGGTGTGGATCCATGCACATCAACAGGTATGGGTGCCAATCAACAGGTAAGGGTGCGTGTTTGTGTGTGTCAAACAAAGGTGTCAGTTTATGGAAAGATTTGTTTAAGGAAAAATTGGCGCTTTTGTGCAAAATGGAATACTGTCCAGCGTCTATAAGCAGGCCCAGAACACAAAAGCCTTTTAATCTGTTTCTGACGGTATGGCCATATAAACTCCAAGAGTACCCCTCTTTACCCTCTGTCGCAACTTGGGGGAAAGAAGCGGCCACCGCCGGAACTATGCCTTTTCTTTTTTTTGCTTTTTGGCCACTGCAATGCAGGTGCAGATCATTTTATCGTCTTCAACTCACCACCTATCATGAGATACCATACCTTTTATGGATTTTTTTAGCTGGCAGAATGAGAATGCGCCGGTTGTCCAATCAAAGTTCTGTGCTATTATGGAATGTACTTAGCACCTCTGCAATTGCTCTACCTGCTCCAGGAATCCGAAAGAAGGTTCTGACGCAGAATTTCATTGTAGCTATAAACAATAGTGCTCAGAGACTAGAATACATCCATGCTGACTTCTGTGGCTACAATCCTAACCCTTCCCAGCATTTCTTATCCATTGAAATGACAGCTCTGTTTAACTGCAAAACAAAATGGCTGCCTCCAGAAAATCAATATGGCAGCCTCCATGAAAATTTCAATAGATGGAACACTGAGCATGTCACAATGGAACCCTTCAGCATCCATAGATGATGACATCACAATAGACCCTTGCTGTTTTTCTTCCTGGCAGCAGCCATGATCCTTCATTCTTCAGTCAGGTGTGGATCCATGCACATCAACAGGTATGGGTGCCAATCAACAGGTAAGGGTGCGTGTTTGTGTGTGTCAAAGAAAGGTGTCAGTTTATGGAAAGATTTGTTTAACCACTTCAGCCCCCAGTGCTTAAACACCCTGAAAGACCAGGCCACTTTTTACACTTCTGACCTACACTACTTTTACCATTTATTGCTCGGTCATGCAACTTACCACCCAAATGAATTTTACCTCCTTTTCTTCTCACTAATAGAGCTTTTATTTGGTGGTATTTCATTGCTGCTGACATTTTTACTTTTTTTGTTATTAATCGAAATTTAACGATTTTTTTGCAAAAAAATGACATTTTTCACTTTCAGTTGTAAAATTTTGCAAAAAAAAACGAGATCCATATAGAAATTTTGCTCTAAATTTATTGTTCTACATGTCTTTGATAAAAAAAAAATGTTTGGGTAAAAAAAAAAATGGTTTGGGTAAAAGTTAAAGCGTTTACAAACTATGGTACAAAAATGTGAATTTCCGCTTTTTGAAGCAGCTCTGACTTTCTGAGCACCTGTCATGTTTCCTGAGGTTCTACAATGGCCAGATAGTACAAACACCCCACAAATGACCCCATTTCGGAAAGTACACACCCTAAGGTATTCGCTGATGGGCATTTTGAGTTCATAGAACTTTTTATTTTTTGTCACAAGTTAGCGGAAAATGATGATTTTTTTTTTTTTTTTTTTCTTACAAAGTCTCATATTCCACTAACTTGTGACAAAAAATAAAAACTTCTATGAACTCACTATGCCCATCACGAAATACCTTGGGGTCTCTTCTTTCCAAAATGGGGTCACTTGTGGGGTAGTTATACTGCCCTGGCATTCTAGGGGCCCAAATGTGTGGTAAGGAGTTTGAAATCAAATTCTGTAAAAAATGACCTGTGAAATCCGAAAGGTGCTCTTTGGAATATGGGCCCCTTTGCCCACCTAGGCTGCAAAAAAGTGTCACACATCTGGTATCTCTGTATTCAGGAGAAGTTGAGGAATGTGTTTTGGGGTGTCTTTTTACATATACCCATGCTGGGTGAGATAAATATCTTGGTCAAATGCCAACTTTGTATAAAAAAATGGGAAAAGTTGTCTTTTGCCAAGATATTTCTCTCACCCAGCATGGGTATATGTAAAATGACACCCCAAAACACATTCCCCAACTTCTCCTGAGTACGGAGATACCAGATGTGTGACACTTTTTTGCAGCCTAGGTGGGCAAAGGGGCCCATATTCCAAAGAGCACCTTTCGGATTTCACAGGTCATTTTTTACAGAATTTGATTTCAAACTCCTTACCACACATTTGGGCCCCTAGAATGCCAGGGCAGTATAACTACCCCACAAGTGACCCCATTTTGGAAAGAAGAGACCCCAAGGTATTCGCTGATGGGCATAGTGAGTTCATGGAAGTTTTTATTTTTTGTCACAAGTTAGTGAAATATGAGACTTTGTATGAAAAAAAAAAAAAAATCAGCATTTTCCACTAACTTGTGACAAAAAATAAAAAATTCTAGGAACTCGCCATGCCCCTCACGGATTACCTTGGGGTGTCTTCTTTCCAAAATGGGGTCACTTGTGGGGTAGTTATACTGCCCTGGCATTTTCCAGGGGCCCTAATGTGTGGTAAGTAGGTAAATGACCTGTGAAATCCTAAAGCTGCAAAAAAGTGTCACACATGTGGTATCGCTGTATTCAGGAGAAGATGGGGAATGTGTTTTGGGGTGTCATTTTACATATACCCTTGCTGGGTGAGAGAAATATCTTGGCAAAAGACAACTTTTCCCATTTATTTATACAAAGTTGGCATTTGACCAAGATATTTCTCTCACCCAGCATGGGTATATGTAAAATGACACCCCAAAACACATTCCCCAACTTCTCCTGAGTACGGCGATACCAGATGTGTGACACTTTTTTGCAGCCTAGATGCGCAAAGGTGCCCAAATTCCTTTTAGGAGGGCATTTTTAGACATTTGGATACCAGACTTCTTCTCACGCTTTGGGGCCCCTAGAATGCCAGGGCAGTATAAATACCCCACATGTGACCCCATTTTGGAAAGAAGACACCCCAAGGTACTCAATGAGGGGCATGGCGAGTTCATAGAATTTTTTTTTTTTTGGCACAAGTTAGCGGAAATTGATATTTTTAATTTTTTTCTCACAAAGTCTCCCGTTCCGCTAACTTGGGACAAAAATTTCAATCTTTCATGGACTCAATATGCCCCTCACGGAATACCTGGGGGTGTCTTCTTTCCGAAATGGGGTCACATGTGGGGTATTTATACTGCCCTGGCATTCTAGGGGCCCTAAAGCGTGAGAAGAAGTCTGGAATATAAATGTCTAAAAATTTTTACGCATTTGGTTTCCGTGAGGGGTATGGTGAGTTCATGTGAGATTTTATTTTTTGACACAAGTTAGTGGAATATGAGACTTTGTAAGAAAAAAAAATAATAATTCCGCTAACTTGGGCCAAAAAAATGTCTGAATGGAGCCTTACAGAGGGTGATCAATGACAGGGGGGTGATCAATGACAGGGGGGGTGATCAATGACAGGGGGTTGATCAATGACAGGGGGGTGATCAATGACAGGGGGGTGATCAGGGAGTCTATATGGGGTGATAACCACAGTCATTGATCACGCCCGTGTAAGGCTTCATTCAGACGTCCGTATGCGTTTTGCGGATCCGAACCATCTATCAGTGCATCCGTAAAAATCATGCGGACATCTGAATGGAGCTTTACAGGGGGGTAATCAATGACAGGGGGGTGATCAGGGAGTCTATATGGGGTGATCACCACAGTCATTGATCATGCCCCTGTAAGGCTTCATTCAGACGTCCGGATGCGTTTTGCGGATCCGATCCATCTATCAGTGGATCCGTAAAAATCATGCGGACGTCTGAATGGAGCTTTACAGGGGGGTAATCAATGACAGGGGGGTAATCAATGACAGGGGGGTGATCAGGGAGTCTATATGGGGTGATAACCACAGTCATTGATCACGCCCCTGTAAGGCTTCATTCAGACGTCCGGATGCATTTTGCGGATCCGATCCATCTATCAGTGCATCCGTAAAAATCATGCGGACATCTGAATGGAGCTTTACAGGGGGTTGATCAATGACAGGGGTGTAATCAATGACAGGGGGGTGATCAGGGAGTCTATATGGGGTGATAACCACAGTCATTCATCACGCCCCTGTAAGGCTTCATTCAGACGTCCGGATGCGTTTTGCGGATCCGATCCATCTATCAGTGGATCCGTAAAAATCATGCGGACGTCTGAATGGAGCTTTACAGGGGGGTAATCAATGACAGGGGGGTGATCAGGGAGTCTATATGGGGTGATCACCACAGTCATTGATCACGCCCCTGTAAGGCTTCATTCAGACGTCCGGATGCGTTTTGCGGATCCGATCCATCTATCAGTGGATCCGTAAAAATCATGCGGACGTCTGAATGGAGCTTTACAGGGGGGTAATCAATGACATGGGGGTAATCAATGACAGGGGGGTGATCAGGGAGTCTATATGGGGTGATCACCACAGTCATTGATCACGCCCCTGTAAGGCTTCATTCAGACGTCCGGATGCGTTTTGCGGATCCGATCCATCTATCAGTGCATCCGTAAAAATCATGCGGACATCTGAATGGAGCTTTACAGGGGGTTGATCAATGACAGGGGTGTAATCAATGACAGGGGGGTGATCAGGGAGTCTATATGGGGTGATAACCACAGTCATTGATCACGCCCCTGTAAGGCTTCATTCAGACGTCCGTATGTGTTTTGCGGATCCGATCCATCTATCAGTGCATCCGTAAAAATCATGCGGACATCTGAATGGAGCTTTACAGGGGGTTGATCAATGACAGGGGTGTAATCAATGACAGGGGGTGATCAGGGAGTCTATATGGGGTGATAACCACAGTCATTGATCACGCCCCTGTAAGGCTTCATTCAGACGTCCGTATGCGTTTTGCGGATCCGATCCATCTATCAGTGCATCCGTAAAAATCATGCGGACATCTGAATGGAGCTTTACAGGGGGTTGATCAATGACAGGGGTGTAATCAATGACAGGGGGGTGATCAGGGAGTCTATATGGGGTGATAACCACAGTCATTGATCACGCCCCTGTAAGGCTTCATTCAGACGTCCGTATGCGTTTTGCGGATCCGATCCATCTATCAGTGCATCCGTAAAAATCATGCGGACATCTGAATGGAGCTTTACAGGGGGGTAATCAATGACAGGGGGGTGATCACCACAGTCATTGATCATGCCCCTGTAAGGCTTCATTCAGACGTCCGGATGCGTTTTGCGGATCCGATCCATCTATCAGTGCATCCGTAAAAATCATGCGGACATCTGAATGGAGCTTTACAGGGGGTTGATCAATGACAGGGGGGTAATCAATGACAGGGGGGTGATCAGGGAGTCTATATGGGGTGATCAGGGGTGATCAGGGGCTAATAAGGGGTTAATAAGTGACGGGGGGGTGTAGTGTAGTGTAGTGGTGCTTGGTGCTACTTTACTGAGCTACCTGTGTCCTCTGGTGGTCGATCCAAACAAAGGGGACCACCAGGGGACCAGGTAGCAGGTATATTAGACGCTGTTATCAAAACAGCGTCTAATATACCTGTTAGGGGTTAAAAAAAACACATCTCCAGCCTGCCAGCGAACGATCGCCGCTGGCAGGCTGGAGATCAACTCTCTTACCTTCCGTTCCTGTGAGCGCACGCGCCTGTGTGCGCGCGTTCACAGGAAATCTCGCGTCTCGCGAGATGACGCATATATGCGTGACTCTGCGCAGGGCTGCCACCTCCGGAACGCGATCCTGCGTTAGGCGGTCCGGAGGTGGTTAAGGAAAAATTGGCGCTTTTGTGCAAAATGGAATACTGTCCAGCGTCTATTAGCAGGCCCAGAATACAAAAGCCTTCTTATCTGTTTCTGACGGTATGGCCATATAAACTCCAAGAGTACCCCTCTTTACCCTCTGTCGCAACTTGGGGGAAAGAAGCGGCCACCGCCGGAGCTATGCCTTTTCTTTTTTTTGCTTTTTGGCCACTGCAATGCAGGTGCAGATCATTTTATCGTCTTCAACTCACCACCTATCATGAGATACCATACCTTTTATGGATTTTTTTAGCTGGCAGAATGAGAATGCGCCTGTTGTCCAATCAAAGTTCTGTGCTATTATGGAATGTACTTAGCACCTCTGCAATTGCTCTACCTGCTCCAGGAATCCGAAAGAAGGTTCTGACGCAGAATTTCATTGTAGCTATAAACAATAGTGCTCAGAGACTAGAATACATCCATATAATATTGGAGATATGGCACTCAGTATCTGGAAAATTTTGCTCAAAACAAGTCGCTTTATTGATGCAATAAAATACTTAAAATGTCATACAAAGTACGTAATTTGTGCAGAAATTAAATAACATAATGATAAAAAGTCACAATCGACAATATAAAAAATCACTTATAGTGTATATATAAACACACATCAGACAGCAAATGGGTACTTGTCTGTAATCTGATTGAATAGGTCCAGAAGGTTAAATTCTCAACACTAGAGCACTGAATGCGTTATTGCTCAATAGTTTTCAATGAGAAATGTCACCATTGATTCGGTATACATCACCGATTATCATTATTGTAGTGCAGTCGCAGGATTTTCTGATTCAATAATAGAAGTTATTCCGAATATCTATATATCACAGTTCATGGAACTTATCGGATGAAAGTTCAGAAGATGTTAGCTCTAGGTGGCGTCCCACCCTTTTTTTCAAGCTATTTAAATCCCTTACCTCCACTTCTCAATGCGGTTTTTTCAATCACCGTTTCCTCAGCGCCCCAGATATTCGATTTCTCCTTACTTGTAAATCAGAATGTCTCACTCTGAGGAGTTTTCGAACTTGATATAGGACGAGTTTATCACTTAGGAGGTTATTGGTAAGGGAGGTGTAGCTGTAGATCTCCTTGCGTACGCCAAAAATGGTGGTAATGTGGGGTCCAGGTTCCTCACAGACGCGTTTCGAAGTCCCAAGGGGTGCTGACTTCTTCCTCAGTGGTGACCTGGCTCCCCCTTAACCACCTCTTTTATACCGTCTTTGTTAATTGGTTTCAAATATCCCAAAGATCAGTCCTGGATCACAATCCAGGTACCATAGTGACAAAATCTGGTCTGGATTATTACAATGTACTATACTCAATAATAAAATTGAATATTTTAATAATAAAGTAAATTCAATCAGCAATATAGCTCCCACATTTAATACATCGAAATCTTGCTAAAAAAAAAATAAAAAATAAAAAAAAAAATAAAAAAAAAACGCGGTAATGATGCGGTTTCCATGCGTTTTTTTTATGGTCGATGCGTTTTTTTCAGAAAAGCTGCTGAAATTACATCCTTAGTCATTTACATAAGGGATTTAATGTTATTTGCTTCCTTACTCTCATTATTCACAATAACATGAATTAAAATGTATAAATGAATATAAAAAATATTTAATTAATAAAAGATGTAATAAATAAGTGCACCTTCGCATATTTTTTCATCTGAGAATAGATGGATCAAACTGACACAGTCCAACATGGAGGACTGTTGTCAGATTGGATGAACACGAGATTGTGGCTGAATGGGCGGTGGGTGCACCTCTCCACCCTACGGAGCAGTAGAGCCACTCCATTTTTTGTTAAATAGAATACATCCATGCTGACTTCTGTGGCTAAAATCCTAACCCTTCCCAGCATTTCTTATCCATTGAAATGACAGCTCTGTTTAACTGCAAAACAAAATGGCTGCCTCCAGAAAATCAATATGGCAGCCTCCATGAAAATTTCAATAGATGGAACACTGAGCGTGTCACAATGGAACCCTTCAGCATCTATGGCTGATGACATCACAATAGACCCTTGCTGTTTTTCTTCCTGGCAGCAGCCATGATCCTTCATTCTTCAGTCAGGTGTGGATCCATGCACATCAACAAATATGGGTGCCAATCAACAGGTAAGGGTGTGTTTTTGTGTGTGTCAAACAAAGGTGTCAGTTTATGGAAAGATTTGTTTGATTAAAAATTGGCGCTTCTGTGCAAAATGGAATACTGACCAGCGTCTATTAGCAGGCCCAGAACGCAAAAGCCTTTTTATTTTTTTCTAACGGTATGGCCATATAAACTCCAAGAGTACCCCTCTTTACCCTGTGTCGCAACTTGGGGGAAAGAAGCGGCCACCCACGGAGCTATGCCTTTTCTGTTTTTTACTTTTTGGCCACTGCAATGCAGGTGCAGATCAGTTTATCATCTGCAACTCACCACCTATCATGAGATACCATATGGATGATGACATCACAATAGACCCTTGCTGTTTTTCTTCCTGGCAGCAGCTATGATCCTTCATTCTTCAGTCAGGTGTAGATCCATGCACATCAACAGGTATGGGTGCCAATCAACAGGTAAGGGTGCGTGTTTGTGTGTGTCAAAGAAAGGTGTCAGTTTATGGAAAGATTTGTTTAAGGAAAAATTGGCGCTTTTGTGCAAAATGGAATACTGTCCAGCGTCTATAAGCAGGCCCAGAACACAAAAGCCTTCTAATCTATTTCTGACGGTATGGCCATATAAACTCCAAGAGTACCCCTCTTTACCCTCTGTCGCAACTTGGGGGAAAGAAGCGGCCACCGACGGAGAATATGCCTTTTCTGTTTTTTGCTTTTTGGCCACTGCAATGCAGGTGCAGATCAGTTTATCGTCTGCAACTCAACACCTATCATGAGATACCATACCTTTTATGGTTTATTGTAGCTGGCAGAATGAGAATGCGCCTGTTGTCCAATCAAAGTTCTGTGCTATTATTGAATTTACTTAGCACCTCTGCAATTGCTCTACCTGCTCCAGGAATCCAAAAGCAGGTTCTAATGCAGAATTTCATTGTAGCTATAAACAATAGTGTTAGAGACTAGAATACATCCATGCTGACTTCTGTGGCTACAATCCTAACCCTTCCCAGCATTTCTTATCCATTGAAATGACAGCTCTGTTTAACTGCAAAACAAAATGGCTGCCTCCAGAAAATCAATATGGCAGCCTCCATGAAAATTTCAATAGATGGAACAGTAAGCGTGTCACAATGGAACCCTTCAGCATCCATGGATGATGACATCACAATGGACCCTTGCTGTTTTTCTTCCTGGCAGCAGCCATGATCCTTCATTCTTCAGTCAGGTGTGGATCCATGCACATCAACAGGTATGGGTGCCAATCAACAGGTAAGGGTGCGTTTTTGTGTGTGTCAAACAAAGGTGTCAGTTTATGGAAAGATTTGTTTGATGAAAAATTGGCGCTTCTGTGCAAAATGGAATACTGACCAGCGTCTATTAGCAGGCCCAGAACGCAAAAGCCTTTTTATTTTTTTCTAACGGTATGGCCATATAAACTCCAAGAGTACCCCTCTTTACCCTGTGTCGCAACTTGGGGGAAAGAAGCGGCCACCCACGGAGCTATGCCTTTTCTGGTTTTTACTTTTTGGCCACTGCAATGCAGGTGCAGATCAGTTTATCATCTGCAACTCACCACCTATCATGAGATACCATACCTTTTATGGATTATTGTAGCTGGCAGAATGAGAATGCGCCTGTTGTCCAATCAAAGTTCTGTGCTATTATGGAATGTACTTAGCACCTCTGCAATTGCTCTACCTGCTCCAGGAATACAAAAGCAGGTTCTAACGCAGAATTTTATTGTAGCTATAAATAATAGTGCTCAGAAACTAGAATACATCCATGCTGACTTCTGTGGCTAAAATCCTAACCCTTCCCAGCATTTCTTATCCATTGAAATGACAGCTCTGTTTAACTGCAAAACAAAATGGCTGCCTCCAGAAAATCAATATGGCAGCCTCCATGAAAATTTCAATAGATGGAACAGTAAGCGTGTCACAATGGAACCCTTCAGCATCCATGGATGATGACATCACAATGGACCCTTGCTGTTTTTCTTCCTGGCAGCAGCCATGATCCTTCATTCTTCAGTCAGGTGTGGATCCATGCACATCAACAGGTATGGGTGCCAATCAACAGGTAAGGGTGTGTTTTTGTGTGTGTCATACAAAGGTGTCAGTTTATGGAAAGATTTGTTTGATGAAAAATTGGCGCTTTTGTGCAAAATGGAATACTGACCAGCGTCTATTAGCAGGCCCAGAACGCAAAAGCCTTTTTATTTTTTTCTAACGGTATGGCCATATAAACTCCAAGAGTACCCCTCTTTACCCTGTGTCGCAACTTGGGGGAAAGAAGCGGCCACCCACGGAGCTATGCCTTTTCTGGTTTTTGCTTTTTGGCCACTGCAATGCAGGTGCAGATCAGTTTATCATCTGCAACTCACCACCTATCATGAGATACCATACCTTTTATGGATTATTGTAGCTGGCAGAATGAGAATGCGCCTGTTGTCCAATCAAAGTTCTGTGCTATTATGGAATGTACTTAGCACCTCTGCAATTGCTCTACCTGCTCCAGGAATACAAAAGCAGGTTCTAACGCAGAATTTCATTGTAGCTATAAATAATAGTGCTCAGAAACTAGAATACATCCATGCTGACTTCTGTGGCTAAAATCCTAACCCTTCCCAGCATTTCTTATCCATTGAAATGACAGCTCTGTTTAACTGCAAAACAAAATGGCTGCCTCCAGAAAATCAATATGGCAGCCTCCATGAAAATTTCAATAGATGGAACACTGAGCGTGTCACAATGGAACCCTTCAGCATCTATGGATGATGACATCACAATAGACCCTTGCTGTTTTTCTTCCTGGCAGCAGCCATGATCCTTCATTCTTCAGTCAGGTGTGGATCCATGCACATCAACAGGTATGGGTGCCAATCAACAGGTAAGGGTGCGTGTTTGTGTGTGTCAAAGAAAGGTGTCAGTTTATGGAAAAAGTTGTTTAAGGAAAAATTGGCGCTTTTGTGCAAAATGGAATACTGTCCAGTGTCTATAAGCAGGCCCAGAACACAAAAGCCTTCTAATCTGTTTCTGACGGTATGGCCATATAAACTCCAAGAGTACCCCTCTTTACCCTCTGTCTCAACTTGGGGGAAAGAAGCGGCCACCGCCGGAACTATGCCTTTTCTTTTTTTTTTGCTTTTTGGCCACTGCAATGCAGGTGCAGATCATTTTATCGTCTTCAACTCACCACCTATCACGAGATACCATACCTTTTATGGATTTTTTTAGCTGGCAGAATGAGAATGCGCCTGTTGTCCAATAAAAGTTCTGTGCTATTATGGAATGTACTTAGCACCTCTGCAATTGCTCTACCTGCTCCAGGAATCCGAAAGAAGGTTCTGACGCAGAATTTCATTGTAGCTATAAACAATAGTGCTCAGAGACTAGAATACATCCATGCTGACTTCTATGGTCAAAAATCCTAACCCTTCCCAGCATTTCTTATCCATTGAAATGACAGCTCTGTTTAACTGCAAAACAAAATGGCTTCCTCCAGAAAATCAATATGGCAGCCTCCATGAAAATTTCAATAGATGGAACACTGAGCATGTCACAATGGAACCCTTCAGCATCCATAGATGATGACATCACAATAGACCCTTGCTGTTTTTCTTCCTGGCAGCAGCCATGATCCTTCATTCTTCAGTCAGGTGTGGATCCATGCACATCAACAGGTATGGGTGCCAATCAACAGGTAAGGGTGCGTGTTTGTGTGTGTCAAACAAAGGTGTCAGTTTATGGAAAGATTTGTTTGATGAAAAATTGGCGCTTCTGTGCAAAATGGAATACTGACCAGCGTCTTTTAGCAGGCCCAGAATACAAAAGCCTTCTTATCTGTTTCTGACGGTATGGCCATATAAACTCCAAGAGTACCCCTCTTTATTCTCTGTCGCAACTTGGGGGAAAGAAGCGGCCACCGACGGAGAATATGCCTTTTCTGTTTTTTGCTTTTTGGCCACTGCAATGCAGGTGCAGATCAGTTTATCGTCTGCAACTCAACACCTATCATGAGATACCATACCTTGTATGGTTTATTGTAGCTGGCAGAATGAGAATGCGCCTGTTGTCCAATCAAAGTTCTGTGCTATTATTGAATTTACTTAGCACCTCTGCAATTGCTCTACCTGCTCCAGGAATCCAAAAGCAGGTTCTAATGCAGAATTTCATTGTAGCTATAAACAATAGTGTTTAGAGACTAGAATACATCCATGCTGACTTCTGTGGCTACAATCCTAACCCTTCCCCGCATTTCTTATCCATTGAAATGACAGCTCTGTTTAACTGCAAAACAAAATGGCTGCCTCCAGAAAATCAATATGGCAGCCTCCATGAAAATTTCAATAGATGGAACAGTAAGCGTGTCACAATGGAACCCTTCAGCATCCATGGATGATGACATCACAATGGACCCTTGCTGTTTTTCTTCCTGGCAGCAGCCATGATCCTTCATTCTTCAGTCAGGTGTGGATCCATGCACATCAACAGGTATGGGTGCCAATCAACAGGTAAGGGTGCGTTTTTGTGTGTGTCAAACAAAGGTGTCAGTTTATGGAAAGATTTGTTTGATGAAAAATTGGCGCTTCTGTGCAAAATGGAATACTGACCAGCGTTTATTAGCAGGCCCAGAACGCAAAAGCCTTTTTATTTTTTTCTAACGGTATGGCCATATAAACTCCAAGAGTACCCCTCTTTACCCTGTGTCGCAACTTGGGGGAAAGAAGCGGCCACCCACGGAGCTATGCCTTTTCTGGTTTTTACTTTTTGGCCACTGCAATGCAGGTGCAGATCAGTTTATCATCTGCAACTCACCACCTATCATGAGATACCATACCTTTTATGGATTATTGTAGCTGGCAGAATGAGAATGCGCCTGTTGTCCAATTAAAGTTCTGTGCTATTATGGAATGTACTTAGCACCTCTGCAATTGCTCTACCTGCTCCAGGAATCCAAAAGCAGGTTCTAATGCAGAATTTCATTGTAGCTATAAATAATAGTGCTCAGAAACTAGAATACATCCATGCTGACTTCTGTGGCTAAAATCCTAACCCTTCCCAGCATTTCTTATCCATTGAAATGACAGCTCTGTTTAACTGCAAAACAAAATGGCTGCCTCCAGAAAATCAATATGGCAGCCTCCATGAAAATTTCAATAGATGGAACACTGAGCGTGTCACAATGGAACCCTTCAGCATCTATGGATGATGACATCACAATAGACCCTTGCTGTTTTTCTTCCTGGCAGCAGCCATGATCCTTCATTCTTCAGTCAGGTGTGGATCCATGCACATCAACAGGTATGGGTGCCAATCAACAGGTAAGGGTGCGTGTTTGTGTGTGTCAAACAAAGGTGTCAGTTTATGGAAAGATTTGTTTAAGGAAAAATTGGCGCTTTTGTGCAAAATGGAATACTGTCCAGCGTCTATAAGCAGGCCCAGAACACAAAAGCCTTCTAATCTGTTTCTGACGGTATGGCCATATAAACTCCAAGAGTACCCCTCTTTACCCTCTGTCGCAACTTGGGGGAAAGAAGCGGCCACCGCCGGAGCTATGCCTTTTCTTTTTTTTGCTTGTTGGCCACTGCAATGCAGGTGCAGATCATTTTATCGTCTTCAACTCACCACCTATCATGAGATACCATACCTTTTATGGATTTTTTTAGCTGGCAGAATGAGAATGCGCCTGTTGTCCAATCAAAGTTCTGTGTTATTATGGAATGTACTTAGCACCTCTGCAATTGCTCTACCTGCTCCAGGAATACAAAAGCAGGTTCTAACGCATAATTTCATTGTAGCTATAAATAATAGTGCTCAGAAACTAGAATACATCCATGCTGACTTCTGTGGCTACAATCCTAACCCTTCCCAGCATTTCTTATCCATTGAAATGACAGCTCTGTTTAACTGTAAAACAAAATGGCTGCCTCCAGAAAATCAATATGGCAGCCTCCATGAAAATTTCAATAGATGGAACACTGAGCGTGTCACAATGGAACCCTTCAGCATCCATGGATGATGACATCACAATAGACCCTTGCTGTTTTTCTTCCTGGCAGCAGCCATGATCCTTCATTCTTCAGTCAGGTGTGGATCCATGCACATCAACAGGAATGGGTGCCAATCAACAGGTAGGGTGCGTGTTTGTGTGTGTCAAAGAAAGGTGTCAGTTTTATGGAAAGATTTGTTTAAGGAAAAATTGGCGCTTTTGTGCAAAATGGAATACTGTCCAGCGTTTATTAGCAGGCCCAGAATACAAAAGCCTTCTTATCTGTTTCTGACGGTATGGCCATATAAACTCCAAGAGTACCCCTCTTTATTCTCTGTCGCAACTTGGGGGAAAAAAGCGGCCACCGACGGAGAATATGCCTTTTCTGTTTTTTGCTTTTTGGCCACTGCAATGCAGGTGCAGATCAGTTTATCGTCTGCAACTCAACACCTATCATGAGATACCATACCTTTTATGGTTTGTTGTAGCTGGCAGAATGAGAATGCGCCTGTTGTCCAATCAAAGTTCTCTGCTATTATTGAATTTACTTAGCACCTCTGCAATTGCTCTACCTGCTCCAGGAATCCAAAAGCAGGTTCTAATGCAGAATTTCATTGTAGCTATAAACAATAATGTTTAGAGACTAGAATACATCCATGCTGGCTTCTGTGGCTACAATCCTAACCCTTACCCGCATTTCTTATCCATTGAAATGACAGCTCTGTTTAACTGCAAAACAAAATGGCTGCCTCCAGAAAATCAATATGGCAGCCTCCATGAAAATTTCAATAGATGGAACAGTAAGCGTGTCACAATGGAACCCTTCAGCATCCATGGATGATGACATCACAATGGACCCTTGCTGTTTTTCTTCCTGGCAGCAGCCATGATCCTTCATTCTTCAGTCAGGTGTGGATCCATGCACATCAACAGGTATAGGTGCCAATCAACAGGTAAGGGTGCGTTTTTGTGTGTGTCAAACAAAGGTGTCAGTTTATGGAAAGATTTGTTTGATGAAAAATTGGCGCTTCTGTGCAAAATGGAATACTGACCAGCGTCTATTAGCAGGCCCAGAACGCAAAAGCCTTTTTATTTTTTTCTAACGGTATGGCCATATAAACTCCAAGAGTACCCCTCTTTACCCTGTGTCGCAACTTGGGGGAAAGAAGCGGCCACCCACGGAGCTATGCCTTTTCTGGTTTTTGCTTTTTGGCCACTGCAATGCAGGTTCAGATCAGTTTATCATCTGCAACTCACCACCTATCATGAGATACCATACCTTTTATGGATTATTGTAGCTGGCAGAATGAGAATGCGCCTGTTGTCCAATCAAAGTTCTGTGCTATTATGGAATGTACTTAGCACCTCTGCAATTGCTCTACCTGCTCCAGGAATACAAAAGCAGGTTCTAACGCAGAATTTCATTGTAGCTATAAATAATAGTGCTCAGAAACTAGAATACATCCATGCTGACTTCTGTGGCTAAAATCCTAACCCTTCCCAGCATTTCTTATCCATTGAAATGACAGCTCTGTTTAACTGTAAAACAAAATGGCAGCCTCCAGAAAATCAATATGGCAGCCTCCATGAAAATTTCAATAGATGGAACACTGAGCGTGTCACAATGGAACCCTTCAGCATCCATGGATGATGACATCACAATAGACCCTTGCTGTTTTTCTTCCTGGCAGCAGCCATGATCCTTCATTCTTCAGTCAGGTGTGGATCCATGCACATCAACAGGTAGGGTGCGTGTTTGTGTGTCAAAGAAAGGTGTCAGTTTATGGAAAGATTTGTTTAAGGAAAAATTGGCGCTTTTGTGCAAAATGGAATACTGTCCAGCGTCAATAAGCAAGCCCAGAACACAAAAGCCTTTTAATCTGTTTCTGACGGTATGGCCATATAAACTCCAAGAGTACCACTCTTTACCCTCTGTCGGAACTTGGGGGAAAGAAGCGGCCACCGCCGGAACTATGCCTTTTCTTTTTTTTCCTTTTTGGCCAATGCAATGCAGGTGCAGATCATTTCATCGTCTTCAACTCACCACCTATCATGAGATACCATACCTTTTATGGATTTTTTTAGCTGGCAGAATGAGAATGCGCCTGTTGTCCAATCAAAGTTCTGTGCTATTATGGAATGTACTTAGCACCTCTGCAATTGCTCTACCTGCTCCAGGAATCCGGAAGAAGGTTCTGACGCAGAATTTCATTGTAGCTATAAACAATAGTGCTCAGAGACTAGAATACATCCATGCTGACTTCTGTGGCTACAATCCTAACCCTTCCCCGCATTTCTTATCCATTGAAATGACAGCTCTGTTTAACTGCAAAACAAAATGGCTGCCTCCAGAAAATCAATATGGCAGCCTCCATGAAAATTTCAATAGATGGAACAGTAAGCGTGTCACAATGGAACCCTTCAGCATCCATGGATGATGACATCACAATGGACCCTTGCTGTTTTTCTTCCTGGCAGCAGCCATGATCCTTCATTCTTCAGTCAGGTGTGGATCCATGCACATCAACAGGTATGGGTGCCAATCAACAGGTAAGGGTGCGTGTTTGTGTGTGTCAAAGAAAGGTGTCAGTTTATGGAAAGATTTGTTTAAGGAAAAATTGGCGCTTTTGTGCAAAATGGAATACTGTCCAGCGTCTTTTAGCAGGCCCAGAATACAAAAGCCTTCTTATCTGTTTCTGACGGTATGGCCATATAAACTCCAAGAGTACCCCTCTTTATTCTCTGTCGCAACTTGGGGGAAAGAAGCGGCCACCGCCGGAGCTATGCCTTTTCTTTTTTTTGCTTTTTGGCCACTGCAATGCAGGTGCAGATCATTTTATCGTCTTCAACTCACCACCTATCATGAGATACCATACCTTTTATGGATTTTCTTAGCTGACAGAATGAGAATGCGCCTGTTGTCCAATCAAAGTTCTGTGCTATTATGGTATGTACTTAGCACCTCTGCAATTGCTCTACCTGCTCCAGGAATCCGAAAGAAGGTTCTGACGTAGAATTTCATTGTAGCTATAAACAATAGTGCTCAGAGACTAGAATACATCCATGCTGACTTCTGTGGCTACAATCCTAACCCTTCCCAGCATTTCTTATCCATTGAAATGACAGCTCTGTTTAACTGCAAAACAAAATGGCTGCCTCCAGAAAATCAATATGGCAGCCTCCATGAAAATTTCAATAGATGGAACACTGAGCATGTCACAATGGAACCCTTCAGCATCCATAGATGATGACTTTACAATAGACCCTTGCTGTTTTTCTTCCTGGCAGCAGCCATGATCCTTCATTTTTCAGTCAGGTGTGGATCCATGCACATCAACAGGTATGGGTGCCAATCAACAGGTAAGGGTGCGTGTTTGTGTGTGTCAGTTTATGGAAAGATTTGTTTAAGGAAAAATTGGCGCTTTTGTGCAAAATGGAATACTGTCCAGCGTCTATTAGCAGGCCCAGAATACAAAAGCCTTCTTATCTGTTTCTGACGGTATGGCCATATAAACTCCAAGAGTACCCCTCTTTATTCTCTGTCGCAACTTGGGGGAAAGAAGCGGCCACCGCCGGAGCTATGCCTTTTCTTTTTTTTGCTTTTTGGCCACTGCAATGCAGGTGCAGATCATTTTATCGTCTTCAACTCACCACCTATCATGAGATACCATACCTTTTATGGATTTTCTTAGCTGGCAGAATGAGAATGCGACTGTTGTCCAATCAAAGTTCTGTGCTATTATGGTATGTACTTAGCACCTCTGCAATTGCTCTACCTGCTCCAGGAATCCGAAAGAAGGTTCTGACGCAGAATTTCATTGTAGCTATAAACAAAAGTGCTCAGAGACTAGAATACATCCATGCTGACTTCTGTGGCTACAATCCTAACCCTTCCCAGCATTTCTTATTCATTGAAATGACAGCTCTGTTTAACTGCAAAACAAAATGGCTGCCTCCAGAAAATCAATATGGCAGCCTCCATGAAAATTTCAATAGATGGAACAGTAAGCGTGTCACAATGGAACCCTTCAGCATCCATGGATGATGACATCACAATGGACCCTTGCTGTTTTTCTTCCTGGCAGCAGCCATGATCCTTCATTCTTCAGTCAGGTGTGGATCCATGCACATCAACAGGTATGGGTGCCAATCAACAGGTAAGGGTGCCTTTTTGTGTGTGTCAAACAAAGGTGTCAGTTTATGGAAAGATTTGTTTGATGAAAAATTGGCGCTTCTGTGCAAAATGGAATACTGACCAGCGTCTATTAGCAGGCCCAGAACGCAAAAGCCTTTTTATTTTTTTCTAAAGTATGGCCATATAAACTCCAAGAGTACCCCTCTTTACCCTGTGTCGCAACTTGGGGGAAAGAAGCGGCCACCCACGGAGCTATGCCTTTTCTGGTTTTTGCTTTTTGGCCACTGCAATGCAGGTGCAGATCAGTTTATCATCTGCAACTCACCACCTATCATGAGATACCATACCTTTTATGGATTATTGTAGCTGGCAGAATGAGAATGCGCCTGTTGTCCAATCAAAGTTCTGTGCTATTATGGAATGTACTTAGCACCTCTGCAATTGCTCTACCTGCTCCAGGAATCCGAAAGAAGGTTCTGACGCAGAATTTCATTGTAGCTATAAACAATAGTGCTCAGAGACTAGAATACATCCATGCTGACTTCTGTGGCTACAATCCTAACCCTTCCCAGCATTTCTTAGCCATTGAAATGACAGCTCTGTTTAACTGCAAAACAAAATGGCTGCCTCCAGAAAATCAATATGGCAGCCTCCATGAAAATTTCAATAGATGGAACAGTAAGCGTGTCACAATGGAACCCTTCAGCATCCATGGATGATGACATCACAATGGACCCTTGCTGTTTTTCTTCCTGGCAGCAGCCATGATCCTTCATTCTTCAGTCAGGTGTGGATCCATGCACATCAATAGGTATGGGTGCCAATCAACAGGTAAGGGTGCCTTTTTGTGTGTGTCAAACAAAGGTGTCAGTTTATGGAAAGATTTGATTGATGAAAAATTGGCGCTTCTGTGCAAAATGGAATACTGACCAGCGTCTATAAGCAGGCCCAGAACACAAAAGCCTTTTAATCTGTTTCTGACGGTATGGCCATATAAACTCCAAGAGTACCCCTCTTTACCCTCTGTCGGAACTTGGGGGAAAGAAGCGGCCACCGCCGGAGAATATGCCTTTTATTTTTTTTGCTTTTTGGCCACTGCAATGCAGATGCAGATTATTTTATCGTCTTCAACTCACCACCTATCATGAGATACCATACCTTTTATGGATTTTTTTAGCTGGCAGAATGATAATGCGCCTGTTGTCCAATCAAAGTTCTGTGCTATTATGGAATGTACTTAGCACCTCTGCAATTGCTCTACCTGCTCCAGGAATCCGAAAGAAGGTTCTGACGCAGAATTTCATTGTATCTATAAACAATAGTGCTCAGAGACTAGAATACATTCAAGCTGACTTCTGTGGCTACAATCCTAACCCTTCCCAGCATTTCTTATCCATTGAAATTACAGCTCTGTTTAACTGCAAAACAAAATGGCTGCCTCCAGAAAATCAATATGGCAGCCTCCATGAAAATTTCAATAGATGGAACACTGAGCATGTCACAATGGAACCCTTCAGCATCCATAGATGATGACATCACAATAGACCCTTGCTGTTTTTCTTCCTGGCAGCAGCCATGATCCTTCATTCTTCAGTCAGGTGTGGATCCATGCACATCAACAGGTATGGGTGCCAATCAACAGGTAAGGGTGCGTGTTTGTGTGTGTCAGAGTTTATGGAAAGATTTGTTTAAGGAAAAATTGGCGCTTTTGTGCAAAATGGAATACTGTCCAGCGTCTATTAGCAGGCCCAGAATACAAAAGCCTTCTTATCTGTTTCTGACGGTATGGCCATATAAACTCCAAGAGTACCCCTCTTTATTCTCTGTCGCAACTTGGGGGAAAGAAGCGGCCACCGACGGAGAATATGCCTTTTCTGTTTTTTGCTTTTTGGCCACTGCAATGCAGGTGCAGATCAGTTTATCGTCTGCAACTCAACACCTATCATGAGATACCATACCTTTTATGGTTTATTGTAGCTGGCAGAATGAGAATGCGCCTGTTGTCCAATCAAAGTTCTGTGCTATTATTGAATTTACTTAGCACCTCTGCAATTGCTCTACCTGCTCCAGGAATCCAAAAGCAGGTTCTAATGCAGAATTTCATTGTAGCTATAAACAATAGTGTTTAGAGACTAGAATACATCCATGCTGACTTCTGTGGCTACAATCCTAACCCTTCCCCGCATTTCTTATCCATTAAAATGACAGCTCTGTTTAACTGCAAAACAAAATGGCTGCCTCCAGAAAATCAATATGGCAGCCTCCATGAAAATTTCAATAGATGGAACAGTAAGCGTGTCACAATGGAACCCTTCAGCATCCATGGATGATGACATCACAATGGACCCTTGCTGTTTTTCTTCCTGGCAGCAGCCATGATCCTTCATTCTTCAGTCAGGTGTGGATCCATGCACATCAACAGGTATGGGTGCCAATCAACAGGTAAGGGTGCGTTTTTGTATGTGTCAAACAAAGGTGTCAGTTTATGGAAAGATTTGTTTGATGAAAAATTGGCGCTTCTGTGCAAAATGGAATACTGACCAGCGTCTATTAGCAGGCCCAGAACGCAAAAGCCTTTTTATTTTTTTCTAACGGTATGGCCATATAAACTCCAAGAGTACCCCTCTTTACCCTGTGTCGCAACTTGGGGGAAAGAAGCGGCCACCCACGGAGCTATGCCTTTTCTGGTTTTTGCTTTTTGGCCACTGCAATGCAGGTGCAGATCAGTTTATCATCTGCAACTCACCACCTATCATGAGATACCATACCTTTTATGGATTATTGTAGCTGGCAGAATGAGAATGCGCCTGTTGTCCAATCAAAGTTCTGTGCTATTATGGAATGTACTTAGCACCTCTGCAATTGCTCTACCTGCTCCAGGAATACAAAAGCAGGTTCTAACGCAGAATTTCATTGTAGCTATAAATAATAGTGCTCAGAAACTAGAATACATCCATGCTGACTTCTGTGGCTAAAATCCTAACCCTTCCCAGCATTTCTT
>NW_024400357.1:0-35227 GCF_905171765.1 Bufo bufo
GGGGCACTATCTGTGTGGTAGTAGTATTTCCAGGGGTACTGTTTCTGCAGTATAGTATTGGGGGCATAGCGGGTACAGTATTGGGGGCACTATCTGTGTGGTAGTAGTATTTCCAGGGGGACTGTTTCTGCAGTATAGTATTGGGGGCACAGCGGGCACAGTATTGGGGCACTATCTGTGTGGTAGTAGTATTTCCAGGGGGACTGTTTCTGCAGTATAGTATTGGGGGCATAGCGGGTACAGTATTGGGGGCACTATCTGTGTGGTAGTAGTATTTCCAGGGGGACTGTTTCTGCAGTATAGTATTGGGGGCACAGCGGGTACAGTATTGGGGGCACTATCTGTGTGGTAGTAGTATTCCAGGGGTACTGTTTCTGCAGTATAGTATTGGGGGCATAGCGGGTACAGTATTGGGGGCACTATCTGTGTGGTGGTAGTATTTCCAGGGGGACTGTTTCTGCAGTATAGTATTGGGGGCACAGCGGGCACAGTATTGGGGGCACTATCTGTGTGGTAGTAGTATTTCCAGGGGGACTGTTTCTGCAGTATAGTATTGGGGGCATAGCGGGTACAGTATTGGGGGCACTATCTGTGTGGTAGTAGTATTTCCAGGGGGACTGTTTCTGCAGTATAGTATTGGGGGCATAGCGGGTACAGTATTGGGGGCACTATCTGTGTGGTAGTAGTATTTCCAGGGGGACTGTTTCTGCAGTATAGTATTGGGGGCATAGCGGGCACAGTATTGGGGGCACTATCTGTGTGGTAGTAGTATTTCCAGGGGGACTGTTTCTGCAGTATAGTATTGGGGGCATAGCGGGTACAGTATTGGGGGCACTATCTGTGTGGTGGTAGTATTTCCAGGGGGACTGTTTCTGCAGTATAGTATTGGGGGCATAGCGGGTACAGTATTGGGGGCACTATCTGTGTGGTGGTAGTATTTCCAGGGGTACTGTTTCTGCAGTATAGTATTGGGGGCATAGCGGGTACAGTATTGGGGGCACTATCTGTGTGGTAGTAGTATTTCCAGGGGTACTGTTTCTGCAGTATAGTATTGGGGGCATAGCGGGTACAGTATTGGGGGCACTATCTGTGTGGTGGTAGTATTTCCAGGGGGACTGTTTCTGCAGTATAGTATTGGGGGCATAGCGGGTACAGTATTGGGGGCACTATCTGTGTGGTGGTAGTATTTCCAGGGGGACTGTTTCTGCAGTATAGTATTGGGGGCATAGCGGGTACAGTATTGGGGGCACTATCTGTGTGGTGGTAGTATTTCCAGGGGGACTGTTTCTGCAGTATAGTATTGGGGGCATAGCGGGTACAGTATTGGGGGCACTATCTGTGTGGTAGTAGTATTCCCAGGGGTACTGTTTCTGCAGTATAGTATTGGGGGCATAGCGGGCACAGTATTGGGGCACTATCTGTGTGGTAGTAGTATTTCCAGGGGGACTGTTTCTGCAGTATAGTATTGGGGGCATAGCGGGTACAGTATTGGGGGCACTATCTGTGTGGTAGTAGTATTTCCAGGGGGACTGTTTCTGCAGTATAGTATTGGGGGCACAGCGGGCACAGTATTGGGGCACTATCTGTGTGGTAGTAGTATTTCCAGGGGGTACTGTTTCTGCAGTATAGTATTGGGGGCATAGCGGGCACAGTATTGGGGCACTATCTGTGTGGTAGCAGTATTCCCAGGGGTACTGTTTCTGCAGTATAGTATTGGGGGCATAGCGGGTACAGTATTGGGGCACTATCTGTGTGGTAGTAGTATTCCCAGGGGTACTGTTTCTGCAGTATAGTATTGGGGGCACAGCGGGTACAGTATTGGGGGCACTATCTGTGTGGTAGTAGTATTTCCAGGGTGACTGTTTCTGCAGTATAGTATTGGGGGCACAGCGGGCACAGTATTGGGGCACTATCTGTGTGGTAGCAGTATTCCCAGGGGTACTGTTTCTGCAGTATAGTATTGGGGGCATAGCGGGTACAGTATTGGGGCACTATCTGTGTGGTAGTAGTATTTCCAAGGGGACTGTTTCTGCAGTATAGTATTGGGGGCACAGCGGGCACAGTATTGTGGGCACTATCTGTGTGGTAGCAGTATTCCCAGGGGTACTGTTTCTGCAGTATAGTATTGGGGGCACAGCGGGCACAATATTGGGGGCACTATCTGTGTGGTGGTAGTATTTCCAGGGGGACTGTTTCTGCAGTATAGTATTGGGGGCATAGCGGGTACAGTATTGTGGGCACTATCTGTGTGGTAGCAGTATTCCCAGGGGTACTGTTTCTGCAGTATAGAATTGGGGGCATAGCGGGTACAGTATTGGGGGCACTATCTGTGTGGTGGTAGTATTTCCAGGGGGACTGTTTCTGCAGTATAGTATTGGGGGCATAGCGGGTACAGTATTGGGGGCACTATCTGTGTGGTAGTAGTATTTCCAGGGGGACTGTTTCTGCAGTATAGTATTGGGGGCATAGCGGGCACAGTATTGGGGGCACTATCTGTGTGGTAGTAGTATTTCCAGGGGGACTGTTTCTGCAGTATAGTATTGGGGGCATAGCGGGCACAGTATTGGGGGCACTATCTGTGTGGTAGTAGTATTCCCAGGGGTACTGTTTCTGCAGTATAGTATTGGGGGCATAGCGGGTACAGTATTGGGGGCACTATCTGTGTGGTAGTAGTATTCCCAGGGGTACTGTTTCTGCAGTATAGTATTGGGGGCATAGCGGGCACAGTATTGGGGCACTATCTGTGTGGTAGTAGTATTTCCAGGGGGACTGTTTCTGCAGTATAGTATTGGGGGCATAGCGGGTACAGTATTGGGGCACTATCTGTGTGGTAGTAGTATTCCCAGGGGTACTGTTTCTGCAGTATAGAATTGGGGGCATAGCGGGTACAGTATTGGGGGCACTATCTGTGTGGTGGTAGTATTTCCAGGGGGACTGTTTCTGCAGTATAGTATTGGGGGCATAGCGGGTACAGTATTGGGGGCACTATCTGTGTGGTGGTAGTTTTTCCAGGGGGACTGTTTCTGCAGTATAGTATTGGGGGCACAGCGGGCACAGTATTGGGGGCACTATCTGTGTGGTAGTAGTATTTCCAGGGGGACTGTTTCTGCAGTATAGTATTGGGGGCATAGCGGGCACAGTATTGGGGGCACTATCTGTGTGGTAGTAGTATTCCCAGGGGGACTGTTTCTGCAGTATAGTATTGGGGGCACAGCGGGCACAGTATTGGGGGCACTATCTGTGTGGTGGTAGTATTTCCAGGGGGACTATTTCTGCAGTATAGTATTGGGGGCATAGCGGGTACAGTATTGGTGGCACTATCTGTCTGGTGGTAGTATTTCCAGGGGGACTGTTTCTGCAGTATAGTATTGGGGGCACAGCGGGCACAGTATTGGGGGCACTATCTGTGTGGTAGTAGTATTCCCAGGGGTACTGTTTCTGCAGTATAGTATTGGGGGCATAGCGGGTACAGTATTGGGGGCACTATCTGTGTGGTAGTAGTATTCCCAGGGGTACTGTTTCTGCAGTATAGTATTGGGGGCATAGCGGGCACAGTATTGGGAGCACTATCTGTGTGGTAGTAGTATTTCCAGGGGGACAGTTTCTGCAGTATAGTATTGGGGGCATAGCGGGTACAGTATTGGGGGCACTATCTGTGTGGTGGTAGTATTTCCAGGGGGACTGTTTCTGCAGTATAGTATTGGGGGTACAGCGGGCACAGTATTGGGGGCACTATCTGTGTGGTAGTAGTATTCCCAGGGGTACTGTTTCTGCAGTATAGTATTGGGGGCATAGCGGGTACAGTATTGGGGGCACTATCTGTGTGGTGGTAGTATTTCCAGGGGGACTGTTTCTGCAGTATAGTATTGGGGGCATAGCGGGTACAGTATTGGGGGCACTATCTGTGTGGTGGTAGTATTTCCAGGGGGACTGTTTCTGCAGTATAGTATTGGGGGCACAGCGGGCACAGTATTGGGGGCACTATCTGTGTGGTAGTAGTATTTCCAGGGGGACTGTTTCTGCAGTATAGTATTGGGGGCATAGCGGGCACAGTATTGGGGGCACTATCTGTGTGGTAGTAGTATTCCCAGGGGGACTGTTTCTGCAGTATAGTATTGGGGGCACAGCGGGCACAGTATTGGGGGCACTATCTGTGTGGTGGTAGTATTTCCAGGGGGACTATTTCTGCAGTATAGTATTGGGGGCATAGCAGGTACAGTATTGGTGGCACTATCTGTCTGGTGGTAGTATTTCCAGGGGGACTGTTTCTGCAGTATAGTATTGGGGGCACAGCGGGCACAGTATTGGCGGCACTATCTGTGTGGTAGTAGTATTTCCAGGGGTACTGTTTCTGCAGTATAGTATTGGGGGCATAGCGGGTACAGTATTGGGGGCACTATCTGTGTGGTAGTAGTATTCCCAGGGGTACTGTTTCTGCAGTATAGTATTGGGGGCATAGCGGGCACAGTATTGTGGGCACTATCTGTGTGGTAGTAGTATTTCCAGGGGGACTGTTTCTGCAGTATAGTATTGGGGGCATAGCGGGTACAGTATTGTGGGCACTATCTGTGTGGTAGCAGTATTCCCAGGGGTACTGTTTCTGCAGTATAGAATTGGGGGCATAGCGGGTACAGTATTGGGGGCACTATCTTTGTGGTGGTAGTATTTCCAGGGGGACTGTTTCTGCAGTATAGTATTGGGGGCACAGCGGGCACAGTATTGGGGGCACTATCTGTGTGGTAGTAGTATTTCCAGGGGGTACTGTTTCTGCAGTATAGTATTGGGGGCATAGCGGGCACAGTATTGGGAGCACTATCTGTGTGGTAGTAGTATTTCCAGGGGGACTGTTTCTGCAGTATAGTATTGGGGGTACAGCGGGCACAGTATTGGGAGCACTATCTGTGTGGTGGTAGTATTTCCAGGGGGACAGTTTCAGCAGTATAGTATTGGGGGTACAGCGGGCACAGTATTGGGGGCACTATCTGTGTGGTGGTAGTATTTCCAGGGGGACTGTTTCTGCAGTATAGTATTGGGGGCACAGCGGGCACAGTATTGGGGGCACTATCTGTGTGGTAGTAGTATTCCCAGGGGTACTGTTTCTGCAGTATAGTATTGGGGGCAAAGCGGGTACAGTATTGGGGGCACTATCTGTGTGGTGGTAGTTTTTCCAGGGGGACTGTTTCTGCAGTATAGTATTGGGGGCACAGCGGGCACAGTATTGGGGGCACTATCTGTGTGGTAGTAGTATTTCCAGGGGGACTGTTTCTGCAGTATAGTATTGGGGGCATAGCGGGCACAGTATTGGGGGCACTATCTGTGTGGTGGTAGTATTTCCAGGGGGACTATTTCTGCAGTATAGTATTGGGGGCATAGCGGGTACAGTATTGGTGGCACTATCTGTCTGGTGGTAGTATTTCCAGGGGGACTGTTTCTGCAGTATAGTATTAGCGGGCACAGTATTGGGGGCACTATCTGTGTGGTAGTAGTATTTCCAGGGGGACTGTTTCTGCAGTATAGTATTGGGGGCATAGCGGGCACAGTATTGGGGGCACTATCTGTGTGGTAGTAGTATTCCCAGGGGGACTGTTTCTGCAGTATAGTATTGGGGGCACAGCGGGCACAGTATTGGGGGCACTATCTGTGTGGTGGTAGTATTTCCAGGGGGACTGTTTCTGCAGTATAGTATTGGGGGCATAGCGGGTACAGTATTGGTGGCACTATCTGTCTGGTGGTAGTATTTCCAGGGGGACTGTTTCTGCAGTATAGTATTGGGGGCACAGCGGGCACAGTATTGGCGGCACTATCTGTGTGGTAGTAGTATTCCCAGGGGTACTGTTTCTGCAGTATAGTATTGGGGGCATAGCGGGTACAGTATTGGGGGCACTATCTGTGTGGTAGTAGTATTTCCAGGGGGACTGTTTCTGCAGTATAGTATTGGGGGCACAGCAGGCACAGTATTGGGGCACTATCTGTGTGGTAGTAGTATTTTCAGGGGGTACTGTTTCTGCAGTATAGTATTGGGGGTATATCGGGCACAGTATTGGGGCACTATCTGTGTGGTAGCAGTATTCCCAGGGGTACTGTTTCTGCAGTATAGTATTGGGGGCATAGCGGGTACAGTATTGGGGCACTATCTGTGTGGTAGTAGTATTCCCAGGGGTACTGTTTCTGCAGTATAGTATTGGGGGCACAGCGGGTACAGTATTGGGGGCACTATCTGTGTGGTAGTAGTATTTCCAGGGTGACTGTTTCTGCAGTATAGTATTGGGGGCACAGCGGGCACAGTATTGGGGCACTATCTGTGTGGTAGCAGTATTCCCAGGGGTACTGTTTCTGCAGTATAGTATTGGGGGCATAGCGGGTACAGTATTGGGGGCACTATCTGTGTGGTAGTAGTATTTCCAAGGGGACTGTTTCTGCAGTATAGTTTTGGGGGCACAGCGGGCACAGTATTGTGGGCACTATCTGTGTGGTAGCAGTATTCCCAGGGGTACTGTTTCTGCAGTATAGTATTGGGGGCACAGCGGGCACATTATTGGGGGCACTATCTGTGTGGTGGTAGTATTTCCAGGGGGACTGTTTCTGCAGTATAGTATTGGGGGCATAGCGGGTACAGTATTGTGGGCACTATCTTTGTGGTAGCAGTGTTCCCAGGGGTACTGTTTCTGCAGTATAGAATTGGGGGCATAGCGGGTACAGTATTGGGGGCACTATCTGTGTGGTGGTAGTATTTCCAGGGGGACTGTTTCTGCAGTATAGTATTGGGGGCATAGCGGGTACAGTATTGGGGGCACTATCTGTGTGGTAGTAGTATTTCCAGGGGGACTGTTTCTGCAGTATAGTATTGGGGGCACAGCGGGCACAGTATTGGGGGCACTATCTGTGTGGTAGTAGTATTTCCAGGGGGACTGTTTCTGCAGTATAGTATTGGGGGCATAGCGGGCACAGTATTGGGGGCACTATCTGTGTGGTAGTAGTATTCCCAGGGGGACTGTTTCTGCAGTATAGTATTGGGGGCACAGCGGGCACAGTATTGGGGGCACTATCTGTGTGGTAGTAGTATTCCCAGGGGTACTGTTTCTGCAGTATAGTATTGGGGGCATAGCGGGTACAGTATTGGGGGCACTATCTGTGTGGTAGTAGTATTCCCAGGGGTACTGTTTCTGCAGTATAGTATTGGGGGCATAGCGGGCACAGTATTGGGGCACTATCTGTGTGGTAGTAGTATTTCCAGGGGGACTGTTTCTGCAGTATAGTATTGGGGGCATAGCGGGTACAGTATTGGGGGCACTATCTGTGTGGTGGTAGTATTTCCAGGGGGACTGTTTCTGCAGTATAGTATTGGGGGCACAGCGGGCACAGTATTGGGGGCACTATCTGTGTGGTAGTAGTATTCCCAGGGGTACTGTTTCTGCAGTATAGTATTGGGGGCATAGCGGGTACAGTATTGGGGGCACTATCTGTGTGGTGGTAGTATTTCCAGGGGGACTGTTTCTGCAGTATAGTATTGGGGGCATAGCGGGTACAGTATTGGGGGCACTATCTGTGTGGTGGTAGTATTTCCAGGGGGACTGTTTCTGCAGTATAGTATTGGGGGCACAGCGGGCACAGTATTGGGGGCACTATCTGTGTGGTAGTAGTATTTCCAGGGGGACTGTTTCTGCAGTATAGTATTGGGGGCATAGCGGGCACAGTATTGGGGGCACTATCTGTGTGGTAGTAGTATTCCCAGGGGGACTGTTTCTGCAGTATAGTATTGGGGGCACAGCGGGCACAGTATTGGGGGCACTATCTGTGTGGTGGTAGTATTTCCAGGGGGACTATTTCTGCAGTATAGTATTGGGGGCATAGCGGGTACAGTATTGGTGGCACTATCTGTCTGGTGGTAGTATTTCCAGGGGGACTGTTTCTGCAGTATAGTATTGGGGGCACAGCGGGCACAGTATTGGGGGCACTATCTGTGTGGTAGTAGTATTCCCAGGGGTACTGTTTCTGCAGTATAGTATTGGGGGCATAGCGGGTACAGTATTGGGGGCACTATCTGTGTGGTAGTAGTATTCCCAGGGGTACTGTTTCTGCAGTATAGTATTGGGGGCATAGCGGGCACAGTATTGGGGCACTATCTGTGTGGTAGTAGTATTTCCAGGGGGTTCTGTTTCTGCAGTATAGTATTGGGGGCATAGCGGGTACAGTATTGGGGGCACTATCTGTGTGGTAGTAGTATTTCCAGGGGGACTGTTTCTGCAGTATAGTATTGGGGGCACAGCAGGCACAGTATTGGGGCACAATCTGTATGGTAGTAGTATTTTTAGGGGGTACTGTTTCTGCAGTATAGTATTGGGGGTATAGCGGGCACAGTATTGGGGCACTATCTGTGTGGTAGCAGTATTCCCAGGGGTACTGTTTCTGCAGTATAGTATTGGGGGCATAGCGGGTACAGTATTGGGGCACTATCTGTGTGGTAGTAGTATTCCCAGGGGTACTGTTTCTGCAGTATAGTATTGGGGGCACAGCGGGTACAGTATTGGGGGCACTATCTGTGTGGTAGTAGTATTTCCAGGGTGACTGTTTCTGCAGTATAGTATTGGGGGCACAGCGGGCACAGTATTGGGGCACTATCTGTGTGGTAGCAGTATTCCCAGGGGTACTGTTTCTGCAGTATAGTATTGGGGGCATAGCGGGTACAGTATTGGGGGCACTATCTGTGTGGTAGTAGTATTTCCAAGGGGACTGTTTCTGCAGTATAGTTTTGGGGGCACAGCGGGCACAGTATTGTGGGCACTATCTGTGTGGTAGCAGTATTCCCAGGGGTACTGTTTCTGCAGTATAGTATTGGGGGCACAGCGGGAACATTATTGGGGGCACTATCTGTGTGGTGGTAGTATTTCCAGGGGGACTGTTTCTGCAGTATAGTATTGGGGGCATAGCGGGTACAGTATTGTGGGCACTATCTGTGTGGTAGCAGTATTCCCAGGGGTACTGTTTCTGCAGTATAGAATTGGGGGCATAGCGGGTACAGTATTGGGGGCACTATCTGTGTGGTGGTAGTATTTCCAGGGGGACTGTTTCTGCAGTATAGTATTGGGGGCACAGCGGGCACAGTATTGGGGGCACTATCTGTGTGGTAGTAGTATTTCCAGGGGTACTGTTTCTGCAGTATAGTATTGGGGGCATAGCGGGCTTAGTATTGGGAGCACTATCTGTGTGGTAGTAGTATTTCCAGGGGGACTGTTTCTGCAGTATAGTATTGGGGGCACAGCGGGCACAGTATTGGGGGCACTATCTGTGTGGTGGTAGTATTTCCAGGGGGACTGTTTCTGCAGTATAGTATTGGGGGTACAGCGGGCACAGTATTGGGGGCACTATCTGTGTGGTAGTAGTATTCCCAGGGGTACTGTTTCTGCAGTATAGTATTGGGGGCATAGCGGGTACAGTATTGGGGGCACTATCTGTGTGGTGGTAGTATTTCCAGGGGGACTGTTTCTGCAGTATAGTATTGGGGGCATAGCGGGTACAGTATTGGGGGCACTATCTGTGTGGTGGTAGTATTTCCAGGGGGACTGTTTCTGCAGTATAGTATTGGGGGCACAGCGGGCACAGTATTGGGGGCACTATCTGTGTGGTAGTAGTATTTCCAGGGGGACTGTTTCTGCAGTATAGTATTGGGGGCATAGCGGGCACAGTATTGGGGGCACTATCTGTGTGGTAGTAGTATTCCCAGGGGTACTGTTTCTGCAGTATAGTATTGGGGGCACAGCGGGCACAGTATTGGGGGCACTATCTGTGTGGTGGTAGTATTTCCAGGGGGACTGTTTCTGCAGTATAGTATTGGGGGCATAGCGGGTACAGTATTGGGGGCACTATCTGTGTGGTGGTAGTATTTCCAGGGGGACTGTTTCTGCAGTATAGTATTGGGGGCATAGCGGGTACAGTATTGGGGGCACTATCTGTGTGGTAGTAGTATTTCCAGGGGGACTGTTTCTGCAGTATAGTATTGGGGGCATAGCGGGTACAGTATTGGGGGCACTATCTGTGTGGTAGTAGTATTTCCAGGGGGACTGTTTCTGCAGTATAGTATTGGGGGCACAGCGGGTACAGTATTGGGGGCACTATCTGTGTGGTAGTAGTATTTCCAGGGGGACAGTTTCTGCAGTATAGTATTGGGGGCATAGCGGGTACAGTATTGGGGGCACTATCTGTGTGGTGGTAGTATTTCCAGGGGGACTGTTTCTGCAGTATAGTATTGGGGGCACAGCGGGCACAGTATTGGGGGCACTATCTGTGTGGTGGTAGTATTTCCAGGGGGACTGTTTCTGCAGTATAGTATTGGGGGCATAGCGGGTACAGTATTGGGGGCACTATCTGTGTGGTGGTAGTATTTCCAGGGGGACTGTTTCTGCAGTATAGTATTGGGGGCATAGCGGGTACAGTATTGGGGGCACTATCTGTGTGGTGGTAGTATTTCCAGGGGGACTGTTTCTGCAGTATAGTATTGGGGGCATAGCGGGTACAGTATTGGGGGCACTATCTGTGTGGTGGTAGTATTTCCAGGGGGACTGTTTCTGCAGTATAGTATTGGGGGCATAGCGGGTACAGTATTGGGGGCACTATCTGTGTGGTGGTAGTATTTCCAGGGGGACTGTTTCTGCAGTATAGTATTGGGGGCATAGCGGGTACAGTATTGGGGGCACTATCTGTGTGGTGGTAGTATTTCCAGGGGGTACTGTTTCTGCAGTATAGTATTGGGGGCATAGCGGGTACAGTATTGGGGGCACTATCTGTGTGGTAGTAGTATTTCCAGGGGTACTGTTTCTGCAGTATAGTATTGGGGGCATAGCGGGTACAGTATTGGGGGCACTATCTGTGTGGTGGTAGTATTTCCAGGGGGACTGTTTCTGCAGTATAGTATTGGGGGCATAGCGGGTACAGTATTGGGGGCACTATCTGTGTGGTGGTAGTATTTCCAGGGGGACTGTTTCTGCAGTATAGTATTGGGGGCACAGCGGGCACAGTATTGGGGGCACTATCTGTGTGGTAGTAGTATTCGCAGGGGTACTGTTTCTGCAGTATAGTATTGGGGGCATAGCGGGTACAGTATTGGGGGCACTATCTGTGTGGTAGTAGTATTCCAGGGGTACTGTTTCTGCAGTATAGTATTGGGGGCATAGCGGGCACAGTATTGGGGCACTATCTGTGTGGTAGTAGTATTTCCAGGGGGTTCTGTTTCTGCAGTATAGTATTGGGGGCATAGCGGGTACAGTATTGGGGGCACTATCTGTGTGGTAGTAGTATTTCCAGGGGGACTGTTTCTGCAGTATAGTATTGGGGGCACAGCAGGCACAGTATTGGGGCACTATCTGTATGGTAGTAGTATTTTTAGGGGGTACTGTTTCTGCAGTATAGTATTGGGGGTATATCGGGCACAGTATTGGGGCACTATCTGTGTGGTAGCAGTATTCCCAGGGGTACTGTTTCTGCAGTATAGTATTGGGGGCATAGCGGGTACAGTATTGGGGCACTATCTGTGTGGTAGTAGTATTCCCAGGGGTACTGTTTCTGCAGTATAGTATTGGGGGCACAGCGGGTACAGTATTGGGGGCACTATCTGTGTGGTAGTAGTATTTCCAGGGTGACTGTTTCTGCAGTATAGTATTGGGGGCACAGCGGGCACAGTATTGGGGCACTATCTGTGTGGTAGCAGTATTCCCAGGGGTACTGTTTCTGCAGTATAGTATTGGGGGCATAGCGGGTACAGTATTGGGGGCACTATCTGTGTGGTAGTAGTATTTCCAAGGGGACTGTTTCTGCAGTATAGTTTTGGGGGCACAGCGGGCACAGTATTGTGGGCACTATCTGTGTGGTAGCAGTATTCCCAGGGGTACTGTTTCTGCAGTATAGTATTGGGGGCACAGCGGGCACATTATTGGGGGCACTATCTGTGTGGTGGTAGTATTTCCAGGGGGACTGTTTCTGCAGTATAGTATTGGGGGCATAGCGGGTACAGTATTGTGGGCACTATCTGTGTGGTAGCAGTATTCCCAGGGGTACTGTTTCTGCAGTATAGAATTGGGGGCATAGCGGGTACAGTATTGGGGGCACTATCTGTGTGGTGGTAGTATTTCCAGGGGGACTGTTTCTGCAGTATAGTATTGGGGGCATAGCGGGTACAGTATTGGGGGCACTATCTGTGTGGTGGTAGTATTTCCAGGGGGACTGTTTCTGCAGTATAGTATTGGGGGCACAGCGGGCACAGTATTGGGGGCACTATCTGTGTGGTAGTAGTATTTCCAGGGGGACTGTTTCTGCAGTATAGTATTGGGGGCATAGCGGGCACAGTATTGGGGGCACTATCTGTGTGGTAGTAGTATTCCCAGGGGGACTGTTTCTGCAGTATAGTATTGGGGGCATAGCGGGCACAGTATTGGGGGCACTATCTGTGTGGTAGTAGTATTTCCAGGGGGACTGTTTCTGCAGTATAGTATTGGGGGCATAGCGGGTACAGTATTGGGGGCACTATCTGTGTGGTAGTAGTATTTCCAGGGGGACTGTTTCTGCAGTATAGTATTGGGGGCACAGCGGGCACAGTATTGGGGGCACTATCTGTGTGGTAGTAGTATTCCAGGGGTACTGTTTCTGCAGTATAGTATTGGGGGCATAGCGGGTACAGTATTGGGGGCACTATCTGTGTGGTAGTAGTATTCCAGGGGGACTGTTTCTGCAGTATAGTATTGGGGGCATAGCGGGCACAGTATTGGGGGCACTATCTGTGTGGTAGTAGTATTTCCAGGGGGACTGTTTCTGCAGTATAGTATTGGGGGCATAGCGGGCACAGTATTGGGGGCACTATCTGTGTGGTAGTAGTATTTCCAGGGGGACTGTTTCTGCAGTATAGTATTGGGGGCATAGCGGGCACAGTATTGGGGGCACTATCTGTGTGGTAGTAGTATTTCCAGGGGGACTGTTTCTGCAGTATAGTATTGGGGGCATAGCGGGCACAGTATTGGGGGCACTATCTGTGTGGTAGTAGTATTTCCAGGGGGACTGTTTCTGCAGTATAGTATTGGGGGCACAGCGGGCACAGTATTGGGGGCACTATCTGTGTGGTAGTAGTATTCCCAGGGGGACTGTTTCTGCAGTATAGTATTGGGGGCATAGCGGGTACAGTATTGGGGGCACTATCTGTGTGGTAGTAGTATTTCCAGGGGGACTGTTTCTGCAGTATAGTATTGGGGGCATAGCGGGCACAGTATTGGGGGCACTATCTGTGTGGTAGTAGTATCCCAGGGGTACTGTTTCTGCAGTATAGTATTGGGGGCATAGCGGGTACAGTATTGGGGGCACTATCTGTGTGGTAGTAGTATTTCCAGGGGGACTGTTTCTGCAGTATAGTATTGGGGGCATAGCGGGCACAGTATTGGGGGCACTATCTGTGTGGTAGTAGTATTTCCAGGGGTACTGTTTCTGCAGTATAGTATTGGGGGCATAGCGGGTACAGTATTGGGGGCACTATCTGTGTGGTAGTAGTATTTCCAGGGGGACTGTTTCTGCAGTATAGTATTGGGGGCATAGCGGGCACAGTATTGGGGGCACTATCTGTGTGGTAGTAGTATTTCCAGGGGGACTGTTTCTGCAGTATAGTATTGGGGGCATAGCGGGCACAGTATTGGGGGCACTATCTGTGTGGTAGTAGTATTTCCAGGGGGACTGTTTCTGCAGTATAGTATTGGGGGCATAGCGGGCACAGTATTGGGGGCACTATCTGTGTGGTAGTAGTATTCCCAGGGGTACTGTTTCTGCAGTATAGTATTGGGGGCATAGCGGGTACAGTATTGGGGGCACTATCTGTGTGGTGGTAGTATTTCCAGGGGGACTGTTTCTGCAGTATAGTATTGGGGGCATAGCGGGCACAGTATTGGGGGCACTATCTGTGTGGTAGTAGTATTTCCAGGGGGACTGTTTCTGCAGTATAGTATTGGGGGCACAGCGGGCACAGTATTGGGGGCACTATCTGTGTGGTAGTAGTATTTCCAGGGGTACTGTTTCTGCAGTATAGTATTGGGGGCATAGCGGGTACAGTATTGGGGGCACTATCTGTGTGGTAGTAGTATTCCCAGGGGTACTGTTTCTGCAGTATAGTATTGGGGGCATAGCGGGCACAGTATTGGGGGCACTATCTGTGTGGTAGTAGTATTTCCAGGGGGACTGTTTCTGCAGTATAGTATTGGGGGCATAGCGGGTACAGTATTGGGGCACTATCTGTGTGGTGGTAGTATTTCCAGGGGGACTGTTTCTGCAGTATAGTATTGGGGGCATAGCGGGCACAGTATTGGGGGCACTATCTGTGTGGTAGTAGTATTTCCAGGGGTACTGTTTCTGCAGTATAGTATTGGGGGCATAGCGGGCACAGTATTGGGGGCACTATCTGTGTGGTAGTAGTATTTCCAGGGGGACTGTTTCTGCAGTATAGTATTGGGGGCATAGCGGGCACAGTATTGGGGCACTATCTGTGTGGTAGTAGTATTTCCAGGGGGACTGTTTCTGCAGTATAGTATTGGGGGCATAGCGGGTACAGTATTGGGGCACTATCTGTGTGGTGGTAGTATTTCCAGGGGGACTGTTTCTGCAGTATAGTATTGGGGGCACAGCGGGCACAGTATTGGGGCACTATCTGTGTGGTAGCAGCATTCCCAGGGGTACTGTTTCTGCAGTATAGTATTGGGGGCATAGCGGGCACAGTATTGGGGCACTATCTGTGTGGTGGTAGTATTCCAGGGGGACTGTTTCTGCAGTATAGTATTGGGGGCATAGCGGGTACAGTATTGGGGGCACTATCTGTGTGGTAGTAGTATTTCCAGGGGACTGTTTCTGCAGTATAGTATTGGGGGCACAGCGGGTACAGTATTGGGGGCACTATCTGTGTGGTAGTAGTATTCCAGGGGACTGTTTCTGCAGTATAGTATTGGGGGCACAGCGGGTACAGTATTGGGGCACTATCTGTGTGGTAGTAGTATTCCAGGGGTACTGTTTCTGCAGTATAGTATTGGGGGCATAGCGGGCACAGTATTGGGGCACTATCTGTGTGGTAGTAGTATTTTCCAGGGGGACTGTTTCTGCAGTATAGTATTGGGGGCATAGCGGGTACAGTATTGGGGGCACTATCTGTGTGGTAGTAGTATTTCCAGGGGACTGTTTCTGCAGTATAGTATTGGGGGCACAGCGGGCACAGTATTGGGGGCACTATCTGTGTGGTAGTAGTATTCCAGGGGGACTGTTTCTGCAGTATAGTATTGGGGGCATAGCGGGTACAGTATTGGGGGCACTATCTGTGTGGTAGTAGTATTTCCAGGGGGACTGTTTCTGCAGTATAGTATTGGGGGCATAGCGGGTACAGTATTGGGGGCACTATCTGTGTGGTAGTAGTATTTCCAGGGGGACTGTTTCTGCAGTATAGTATTGGGGGCATAGCGGGCACAGTATTGGGGGCACTATCTGTGTGGTAGTAGTATTTCCAGGGGGACTGTTTCTGCAGTATAGTATTGGGGGCATAGCGGGCACAGTATTGGGGGCACTATCTGTGTGGTAGTAGTATTTCCAGGGGGACTGTTTCTGCAGTATAGTATTGGGGGCATAGCGGGTACAGTATTGGGGGCACTATCTGTGTGGTGGTAGTATTTCCAGGGGGACTGTTTCTGCAGTATAGTATTGGGGGCATAGCGGGTACAGTATTGGGGGCACTATCTGTGTGGTGGTAGTATTTCCAGGGGGACTGTTTCTGCAGTATAGTATTGGGGGCACAGCGGGCACAGTATTGGGGGCACTATCTGTGTGGTAGTAGTATTCCCAGGGGTACTGTTTCTGCAGTATAGTATTGGGGGTGGCAGGAAACTAATGTCTGTTTCTCAATCTCTGCAGAGACGGGAGATGGCAGAAGAATCATCATGGCGGTCTGGTCTGAATGGAGAAGATGAGGAAAGAGAACGTCTACATCAAAGGTGACATCACTGGATGTAAGAGGTAGGGGGCGCTATGTAGGAGAGGAGATGCTCCGGCTCCTCCTCCTGCCATTTGCAGAAGGAGGATTCAGAGCTGGGTGAGGACGGCCAAAGGGGGCAGCAGGCCACGGGCGGGTGGCAGATGGTGGGGGGGAACCACAAGCCTTGAGCAGGATCGGGGGGGGGGGGGGAGAGGAGCTTCCTGGCTGTAGCTTGTTGTATAAGCAGGCAGTGCAGCCAGGACGGGCCCCCCCTCTCCGTATGATGTGTAGACAGGCCGCAACTATAGAATGTCAGCTGTACAGTGTGTGTTGGGAGTGGCCTATTATATGTAGGAGGGGCTTTTAATAATGGACGGGGCTAAAAATGGGCCACTTGACTGGATTTGCCCCCCAGGCGGAATAGGAGGGAGAACGTATGAGGTCATCACGAGCTCATACACGAGGCACCAATGCAGGGTGAAGGTGAATGGAAAGAGGATGACTCCAGCAGGCCCGAGGGGTCAGACAGGGCTGCAGCCTGAGCCCAACACTTTGTAATATCTATATCAATGAACTGGCTGCAGCTCCGGAGGCCTCCTCAGCATGACCGCAAGGTGAAGATCCTGCTGTACGCCGATGACCTCCTGCTTCTGTCCCCAACAGTACTGGGCACTACATGGGCACTATTAATCCGAAGAAGACCATCCTAAGAAGTCATGGTGTTCCAGAGGAAGGGCCAGAATAAAGCCCCCATTCCTTCATTCACAGTAAATGACTCCACACTGGAGAACAGCTCCACCGACCTGGGGCTGGAGCTTAACCAATCAGGGAGCTTCAAAGCAGCAATAGAAACACTGAAAGGAAAAGCCTGCAGAACCTTCTCTGCCATCAGAAGGCAACTGTTCCACCTCAAACCACCAGTGAGGGTCTGGCTGAAAATATTGGATGGTGTCATCGCCCCCATCCTGCTCTAGGGCAGTGAGGTGTGGTGCCCGGCCACCTACCCAGACCAGTCAAAGTGGGATTGCAGCCCAACAGAGACCTTCCATCATCTAGAGTTCTGCAAATACCTCCTCCAAGTCCATCGCAGCACCTCCACCATGGCGTGCCGGGCAGAGCTGGGCAGGTTTCCACTATGGCTCATCATTCTGGGCGCACTTACAGGACAGCAGCCCCGGCTGTTACCACCACCAAGCCTGACTGTACCACAGGGGCCAGAGCAAACCCTGCGCCCTCCGAGTGTCAGCTGTCTGCCCAGCCAAAACCCCAACATGCCCTGAACAAAGCACAAATAATGGGGGTCATAGAGAGCTGCAAAGAGGAGAAGTGAAATAAACACCTCCCAGGAACTTACCCTAGACAAATCACTGCAAAGGGACTACACCGAGGCGCCGTACCTGGAGAGGATACCCCACCCCGAACACAGGCAGACCCTGAGCCTGTACAGACTGAGCGCCCACAGCCTGGAGATGGAGACGGGGCGGCACAGGCAGACATACGGGAGAGCGGACTGTGCCAGCACTGTGTGCCCACTTCCTGCTACACTGCAGCAAATACTCATCTGTGAGGGCTACTTACTTCCAGAGACTCTCCGCTCCTTTAACCCAACATCCACCCCCTTTAATTCCCACATCAAACCCCCCTCCACAATACCTAGTATTTCTTTTGCTTTGGGAATGGTAAATGTTTCCTTGGACGTGCCAATAAAGCTTTATTGAATTGAATTGATAGAGAGATAGATAATAGATAGATATAATAGATAGAGAGATAGATAGATATAATAGATAGATAACAGATAGATAGATAGATAGATAGATATAATAGATAGATAGAAAAATAATAGATACATAGATAGATAGATAATAGATAATAGATAGATAATAGATAATAGATAGATAATAGATAATAGATAATAGATAGATAATAGATAGATAATAGATAATAGATAATAGATAGATAATAGATAATAGATAGATCGATAATAGATAGATAATAGATAATAGATAGATAATAGATAATAGATAATAGATAGATAATAGATAATAGATAGATAATAGATAGATAATAGATAGATAGATCGATAATAGATAATAGATAGATAATAGATAATAGATAGATCGATAATAGATAATAGATAGATAATAGATAATAGATAGATAATAGATAATAGATAGATAATAGATAATAGATAGATAATAGATAGATAATAGATAATAGATAGATAATAGATAATAGATAGATAATAGATAATAGATAGATAATAGATAATAGATAGATAATAGATAATAGATAGAGAGATAGATAGATATAATAGATAGATAACAGATAGATAGATAGATAGATAGATAGATATAATAGATAGATAGAAAAATAATAGATAATAGATAGATAATAGATAGATAGATAATAGATAAAAGATAGATAATAGATAATAGATAGATAATATATAATAGGTAGATAATCAATAGATAGATAATAGATAATAGATAGATAATAGATAATAGATAGATAATAGATAGATAATAGATAATAGATAGATAATAGATAGATAGATAATAGATAATAGATAATAGATAGATAATAGATAGATAATAGATAGATAGATAATAGATAGATAGATAATAGATAGATAATAGATAATAGATAGATAATAGATAGATAGATAATAGATAATAGATAATAGATAATAGATAGATAGATAGATAGAAGATAGATAATAGATAATAGATAGATAGATAATAGGTAGATAGATAATAGATAATAGATAGATAATAAATAGATAATAGATAATAGATAATAGATAGATAATAGATAATAGATAGATAATAGATAGATAATAGATAATAGATAGATTAATAGATAGATAGATAGATAGATAATAGATAATAGATAGATAATAGATAATAGATAGATAATAGATAGATAGATAGATAATAGATAATAGATAGATAATAGATAATAGATAGATAATAGATAATAGATAGATAGATAGATAATAGATAGATAATAGATAGATAATAGATAGATAATAGATAGATAATAGATAATAGATAGATAATAGATAGATAATAGATAGATAATAGATAGATAGATAGATAGATAGATAGATAATAGATAGATAGATAATAGATAATAGATAATAGATAATAGATAGATAATAGATAATAGATAGATAATAGATAGATAATAGATAGATAATAGATAGATAATAGATAGATAGATAGATAGATAGATAATAGATAGATAGATAATAGATAATAGATAAAAGATAGATAATAGATAATAGATAGATAGATAATAGATAGATAATAGATAGATAATAGATAGATAATAGATAGATAATAGATAATAGATAGATAATAGATAATAGATAGATAATAGATAATAGATAGATAATAGATCATAGATAGATAATAGATAATAGATAGATAATAGATAATAGATAGATAATATATAATAGGTAGATAATCAATAGATAGATAATAGATAATAGATAATAGATAGATAATAGATAATAGATAGATAATAGATAATAGATAGATAATAGATAGATAATAGATAATAGATAGATAATAGATAGATAATAGATAATAGATAGATAATAGATAGATAATAGATAATAGATAGATAATAGATAATAGATAATAGATAGATAGATAATTGATAGATAATAGATAGATAATAGATAACAGATAATAGATAAAAGATAGATAATAGATAATAGATAGATAATAGATAGATAATAGATAATAGATAGATAATAGATAGATAATAGATAACAGATAGATAGATAATAGATAGATAGATAATAGATAATAGATAATAGATAGATAAAAGATAGATAATAGATAGATAGATAATAGATAATAGATAGATAATAGATAATAGATAGATAATAGATAATAGATAGATAATAGATAGATAATAGATAGATAGATAGATAGATAGATAGATAATAGATAGATAGATAGATAATAGATAGATAGATAGATAATAGATAGATAGATAGATAATAGATAGATAATAGATAGATAGATAATAGATAATAGATAGATAATAGATAGATAATAGATAGATAATAGATAGATAATAGATAGATAATAGATAATAGATAGATAATAGATAGATAATAGATAGATAGATAGATAGATAGATAGATAATAGATAGATAGATAATAGATAATAGATAATAGATAATAGATAGATAATATATAATAGGTAGATAATCAATAGATAGATAATAGATAATAGATAGATAATAGATAGATAATAGATAATAGATAGATAATAGATAGATAATAGATAATAGATAGATAATAGATAGATAGATAATAGATAATAGATAATAGATAGATAATAGATAGATAATAGATAGATAGATAATAGATAGATAGATAATAGATAGATAATAGATAATAGATAGATAATAGATAGATAGATAATAGATAATAGATAATAGATAGATAGATAGATAGAAGATAGATAATAGATAGATAGATAATAGGTAGATAGATAATAGATAATAGATAGATAATAAATAGATAATAGATAATAGATAATAGATAGATAATAGATAATAGATAGATAATAGATAGATAATAGATAATAGATAGATTAATAGATAGATAGATAGATAATAGATAATAGATAGATAATAGATAATAGATAGATAATAGATAGATAGATAGATAATAGATAATAGATAGATAATAGATAATAGATAGATAATAGATAATAGATAGATAGATAGATAATAGATAGATAATAGATAGATAATAGATAGATAATAGATAGATAATAGATAATAGATAGATAATAGATAGATAATAGATAGATAATAGATAGATAGATAGATAGATAGATAGATAGATAATAGATAGATAGATAATAGATAATAGATAATAGATAGATAATAGATAATAGATAGATAATAGATAGATAATAGATAGATAATAGATAGATAGATAGATAGATAGATAATAGATAGATAGATAATAGATAATAGATAAAAGATAGATAATAGATAATAGATAATAGATAGATAGATAATAGATAGATAATAGATAGATAATAGATAATAGATAGATAATAGATAATAGATAGATAATAGATAATAGATAGATAGATAATAGATAATAGATAATAGATAGATAGATAATAGATAATAGATAGATAATAGATAGATAATAGATAATAGATAGATAGATAGATAGATAGATAATAGATAATAGATAGATAATAGATAGATAATAGATAATAGATAGATAATAGATAATAGATAGATAATAGATAGATAATAGATAATAGATAGATAATAGATAATAGATAGATAGATAATAGATAATAGATAATAGATAATAGATAGATAGATAGATAGATAGATAATAGATAATAGATAGATAATAGATAATAGATAATAGATAATAGATAATAGATAGATAATAGATAGATAATAGATAATAGATAGATAGATAATAGATAATAGATAATAGATAATAGATAGATAGATAGATAGATAGATAATAGATAATAGATAGATAATAGATAATAGATAATAGATAATAGATAATAGATAGATAATAGATAATAGATAGATAATCAATAGATAGACAGAATAGAAAACGTAGAATACAGAACCTGCTGCGTTTTTCATACAACGCACAACTGATGTGTGAAATCACCGCTCATGTGCACAGACCCATAGAAGTGGATGGGTCCGGATTCAGTGCGGGTGCTATGTGTTCACGTCACGCATTGCGCCCGCGCGGAAAGCTTGTTTGTGTGAAAGGGGCCTAAAAGAGTGATCTTGTGATGTCACATCGCTGCGAGTGCCAGGTCCTGCTGCCTAAAGTGCATTGGTTGGCATTATCATGGGGGCATTCCATACACAGGGGGCACAGGGGTTTTCCGTGCCTCTCATATACCTGCGCACTTCTGTCTATACGGCCATTGGCCTATTGATTTCAGAGGGGTCCATCTGGCTGTCAAAATGGACCAAAAATAGGACCGCTATAAAAATGTCCTAGTGAATGGCCCCACAGTCTGCAGCGGCGCTGGAAACGGCCGTTGTCCATTGTTGTTGACAAGGGAATGGGAAGAAGGTGAATCTATGGCCTTGTTATTTCTACACGGTGCAGTATAATGTACAGTGCGCAGCTCTCACTACAACACATAGAAAGTCCAATGGGATTCTCCAGAGCTGTTTGTCACCAGATATCCGGCCTCTAGAGGGCGCTGTGACTGCGCAGTCCTGTGAGGAGCCCTCGTGGTCAGCTCCGAGGTAAGACCATGTCTGTGGGGGGAGGCATACAGCTCGGACTGGTCCACTGGTGAGCGGGGGAGGAGCCAGAACCTGCTAGGGAGAGAATAAGGCCCATCAGAGCTGTTTGTCACCAGTAATGGAGACAGATATCATTGACAGGTCCGGCCTCTAGAGGGCGCAGTGACAGGTCCGGCCTCTAGAGGGCGCTGTGACTGCGCAGTCCTGTGAGGAGCCCTCGTGGTCAGCTCCGAGGTAAGACCATGTCTGTGGGGGGAGGCATACAGCTCGGACTGGTCCACTGGTAAGCGGGGGAGGAGCCTGAGCCTGCTATGGAGAGAATAAGCCCCATCAAAGCTAATTGTCACCATTAATGGAGACAGATATCAGTGACAGGTCCGGCCTCTAGAGGGCGCAGTGACAGCTCCGGCCTCGGGAGGGCGTGGTGAGTGCGCAGACTCCTGTGAGGACTGGAGCCGAGCTGTCTGGACCTCTCCGCTTCTCCATCTGCTCCCGCGGTTCTGTAGCCCTCGTGGTCACAGCTCCCATCCTGCTCTGGGCCAGCGAGGTAAGAGCTGTCTGTGTGTACAGTAGGTGGAGGGTGCACACAACATGTGCCTGCATGCAGCATGTATATTTGTGCATGTCTGTGTACATACAGCCGATACACATGTGTACACAGTACTGTATGGGTGTATATATGCATTGTGTGTACAGTAGGTGGAGAGTGCACACAACATGTGTCTGCATGCAGCATGTATATTTGTGCATGTCTGTGTACATACAGCCGATACACACGTGTACACAGTACTGTATGGGTGTATATATGCATTGTGTGTACAGTAGGTGGAGGGTGCACACAACATGTGCCTGCATGCAGCATGTATATTTGTGCATGTCTGTGTACATACAGCCGATACACATGTGTACACAGTACTGTATGGGTGTATATATGCATTGTGTGTACAGTAGGTGGAGGGTGCACACAACATGTGCCTGCATACAGCATGTATATTTGTGCATGTCTGTGTACATACAGCCGATACACATGTGTACACAGTACTGTATGGGTGTATATATGCATTGTGTGTACAGTAGGTGGAGGGTGCACACAACATGTGTCTGCATACAGCATGTATATTTGTGCATGTCTGTGTACATACAGCCGATACACATGTGTACACAGTACTGTATGGGTGTATATATGCATTGTGTGTACAGTAGGTGGAGGGTGCACACAACATGTGTCTGCATGCAGCATGTGTATTTGTGCATGTCTGTGTACATACAGCCGATACACACGTGTACACAGTACTGTATGGGTGTATATATGCATTGTGTGTACAGTAGGTGGAGGGTGCACACAACATGTGCCTGCATGCAGCATGTATATTTGTGCATGTCTGTGTACATACAGCCGATACACACGTGTACACAGTACTGTATGGGTGTATATATGCATTGTGTGTACAGTAGGTGGAGGGTGCACACAACATGTGCCTGCATGCAGCATGTATATTTGTGCATGTCTGTGTACATACAGCCGATACACATGTGTACACAGTACTGTATGGGTGTATATATGCATTGTGTGTACAGTAGGTGGAGGGTGCACACAACATGTGTCTGCATGCAGCATGTATATTTGTGCATGTCTGTGTACATACAGCCGATACACATGTGTACACAGTACTGTATGGGTGTATATATGCATTGTGTGTACAGTAGGTGTAGGGTGCACACAACATGTGTCTGCATACAGCATGTATATTTGTGCATGTCTGTGTACATACAGCCGATACACATGTGTACACAGTACTGTATGGGTGTATATATGCATTGTGTGTACAGTAGGTGGAGGGTGCACACAACATGTGTCTGCATGCAGCATGTATATTTGTGCATGTCTGTGTACATACAGCCGATACACATGTGTACACAGTACTGTATGGGTGTATATATGCATTGTGTGTACAGTAGGTGGAGGGTGCACACAACATGTGCCTGCATGCAGCATGTATATTTGTGCATGTCTGTGTACATACAGCCGATACACACGTGTACACAGTACTGTATGGGTGTATATATGCATTGTGTGTACAGTAGGTGGAGGGTGCACACAACATGTGCCTGCATGCAGCATGTATATTTGTGCATGTCTGTGTACATACAGCCGATACACATGTGTACACAGTACTGTATGGGTGTATATATGCATTGTGTGTACAGTAGGTGGAGGGTGCACACAACATGTGTCTGCATGCAGCATGTATATTTGTGCATGTCTGTGTACATACAGCCGATACACACGTGTACACAGTACTGTATGGGTGTATATATGCATTGTGTGTACAGTAGGTGTAGGGTGCACACAACATGTGTCTGCATGCAGCATGTATATTTGTGCATGTCTGTGTACATACAGCCGATACACATGTGTACACAGTACTGTATGGGTGTATATATGCATTGTGTGTACAGTAGGTGGAGGGTGCACACAACATGTGTCTGCATGCAGCATGTATATTTGTGCATGTCTGTGTACATACAGCCGATACACATGTGTACACAGTACTGTATGGGTGTATATATGCATTGTGTGTACAGTAGGTGGAGGGTGCACACAACATGTGTCTGCATGCAGCATGTATATTTGTGCATGTCTGTGTACATACAGCCGATACACATGTGTACACAGTACTGTATGGGTGTATATATGCATTGTGTGTACAGTAGGTGGAGGGTGCACACAACATGTGCCTGCATGCAGCATGTATATTTGTGCATGTCTGTGTACATACAGCCGATACACATGTGTACACAGTACTGTATGGGTGTATATATGCATTGTGTGTACAGTAGGTGGAGGGTGCACACAACATGTGTCTGCATGCAGCATGTATATTTGTGCATGTCTGTGTACATACAGCCGATACACACGTGTACACAGTACTGTATGGGTGTATATATGCATTGTGTGTACAGTAGGTGGAGGGTGCACACAACATGTGTCTGCATGCAGCATGTATATTTGTGCATGTCTGTGTACATACAGCCGATACACACGTGTACACAGTACTGTATGGGTGTATATATGCATTGTGTGTACAGTAGGTGGAGGGTGCACACAACATGTGTCTGCATACAGCATGTATATTTGTGCATGTCTGTGTACATACAGCCGATACACATGTGTACACAGTACTGTATGGGTGTATATATGCATTGTGTGTACAGTAGGTGGAGGGTGCACACAACATGTGCCTGCATGCAGCATGTATATTTGTGCATGTCTGTGTACATACAGCCGATACACATGTGTACACAGTACTGTATGGGTGTATATATGCATTGTGTGTACAGTAGGTGGAGGGTGCACACAACATGTGCCTGCATGCAGCATGTATATTTGTGCATGTCTGTGTACATACAGCCGATACACATGTGTACACAGTACTGTATGGGTGTATATATGCATTGTGTGTACAGTAGGTGTAGGGTGCACACAACATGTGTCTGCATACAGCATGTATATTTGTGCATGTCTGTGTACATACAGCCGATACACAAGTGTACACAGTACTGTATGGGTGTATATATGCATTGTGTGTACAGTAGGTGGAGGGTGCACACAACATGTGTCTGCATACAGCATGTATATTTGTGCATGTCTGTGTACATACAGCCGATACACAAGTGTACACAGTACTGTATGGGTGTATATATGCATTGTGTGTACAGTAGGTGGAGGGTGCACACAACATGTGTCTGCATGCAGCATGTATATTTGTGCATGTCTGTGTACATACAGCCGATACACATGTGTACACAGTACTGTATGGGTGTATATATGCATTGTGTGTACAGTAGGTGGAGGGTGCACACAACATGTGTCTGCATGCAGCATGTATATTTGTGCATGTCTGTGTACATACAGCCGATACACATGTGTACACAGTACTGTATGGGTGTATATATGCATTGTGTGTACAGTAGGTGGAGGGTGCACACAACATGTGTCTGCATACAGCATGTATATTTGTGCATGTCTGTGTACATACAGCCGATACACATGTGTACACAGTACTGTATGGGTGTATATATGCATTGTGTGTACAGTAGGTGGAGGGTGCACACAACATGTGTCTGCATGCAGCATGTATATTTGTGCATGTCTGTGTACATACAGCCGATACACATGTGTACACAGTACTGTATGGGTGTATATATGCATTGTGTGTACAGTAGGTGGAGGGTGCACACAACATGTGTCTGCATGCAGCATGTATATTTGTGCATGTCTGTGTACATACAGCCGATACACATGTGTACACAGTACTGTATGGGTGTATATATGCATTGTGTGTACAGTAGGTGGAGGGTGCACACAACATGTGTCTGCATGCAGCATGTATATTTGTGCATGTCTGTGTACATACAGCCGATACACATGTGTACACAGTACTGTATGGGTGTATATATGCATTGTGTGTACAGTAGGTGGAGGGTGCACACAACATGTGTCTGCATGCAGCATGTATATTTGTGCATGTCTGTGTACATACAGCCGATACACATGTGTACACAGTACTGTATGGGTGTATATATGCATTGTGTGTACAGTAGGTGGAGGGTGCACACAACATGTGTCTGCATGCAGCATGTATATTTGTGCATGTCTGTGTACATACAGCCGATACACATGTGTACACAGTACTGTATGGGTGTATATATGCATTGTGTGTACAGTAGGTGGAGGGTGCACACAACATGTGTCTGCATGCAGCATGTATATTTGTGCATGTCTGTGTACATACAGCCGATACACATGTGTACACAGTACTGTATGGGTGTATATATGCATTGTGTGTACAGTAGGTGGAGGGTGCACACAACATGTGTCTGCATGCAGCATGTATATTTGTGCATGTCTGTGTACATACAGCCGATACACATGTGTACACAGTACTGTATGGGTGTATATATGCATTGTGTGTACAGTAGGTGGAGAGTGCACACAACATGTGTCTGCATGCAGCATGTATATTTGTGCATGTCTGTGTACATACAGCCGATACACATGTGTACACAGTACTGTATGGGTGTATATATGCATTGTGTGTACAGTAGGTGGAGGGTGCACACAACATGTGTCTGCATGCAGCATGTATATTTGTGCATGTCTGTGTACATACAGCCGATACACATGTGTACACAGTACTGTATGGGTGTATATATGCATTGTGTGTACAGTAGGTGGAGAGTGCACACAACATGTGTCTGCATGCAGCATGTATATTTGTGCATGTCTGTGTACATACAGCCGATACACATGTGTACACAGTACTGTATGGGTGTATATATGCATTGTGTGTACAGTAGGTGGAGGGTGCACACAACATGTGTCTGCATGCAGCATGTATATTTGTGCATGTCTGTGTACATACAGCCGATACACATGTGTACACAGTACTGTATGGGTGTATATATGCATTGTGTGTACAGTAGGTGGAGGGTGCACACAACATGTGTCTGCATGCAGCATGTATATTTGTGCATGTCTGTGTACATACAGCCGATACACATGTGTACACAGTACTGTATGGGTGTATATATGCATTGTGTGTACAGTAGGTGGAGGGTGCACACAACATGTGTCTGCATGCAGCATGTATATTTGTGCATGTCTGTGTACATACAGCCGATACACACGTGTACACAGTACTGTATGGGTGTATATATGCATTGTGTGTACAGTAGGTGGAGGGTGCACACAACATGTGCCTGCATGCAGCATGTATATTTGTGCATGTCTGTGTACATACAGCCGATACACACGTGTACACAGTACTGTATGGGTGTATATATGCATTGTGTGTACAGTAGGTGGAGGGTGCACACAACATGTGTCTGCATGCAGCATGTATATTTGTGCATGTCTGTGTACATACAGCCGATACACACGTGTACACAGTACTGTATGGGTGTATATATGCATTGTGTGTACAGTAGGTGGAGGGTGCACACAACATGTGTCTGCATGCAGCATGTATATTTGTGCATGTCTGTGTACATACAGCCGATACACAAGTGTACACAGTACTGTATGGGTGTATATATGCATTGTGTGTACAGTAGGTGGAGGGTGCACACAACATGTGTCTGCATGCAGCATGTATATTTGTGCATGTCTGTGTACATACAGCCGATACACATGTGTACACAGTACTGTATGGGTGTATATATGCATTGTGTGTACAGTAGGTGGAGGGTGCACACAACATGTGTCTGCATGCAGCATGTATATTTGTGCATGTCTGTGTACATACAGCCGATACACATGTGTACACAGTACTGTATGGGTGTATATATGCATTGTGTGTACAGTAGGTGGAGGGTGCACACAACATGTGTCTGCATGCAGCATGTATATTTGTGCATGTCTGTGTACATACAGCCGATACACATGTGTACACAGTACTGTATGGGTGTATATATGCATTGTGTGTACAGTAGGTGGAGGGTGCACACAACATGTGCCTGCATGCAGCATGTATATTTGTGCATGTCTGTGTACATACAGCCGATACACACGTGTACACAGTACTGTATGGGTGTATATATGCATTGTGTGTACAGTAGGTGGAGGGTGCACACAACATGTGTCTGCATACAGCATGTATATTTGTGCATGTCTGTGTACATACAGCCGATACACATGTGTACACAGTACTGTATGGGTGTATATATGCATTGTGTGTACAGTAGGTGGAGGGTGCACACAACATGTGTCTGCATGCAGCATGTGTATTTGTGCATGTCTGTGTACATACAGCCGATACACATGTGTACACAGTACTGTATGGGTGTATATATGCATTGTGTGTACAGTAGGTGGAGGGTGCACACAACATGTGTCTGCATGCAGCATGTATATTTGTGCATGTCTGTGTACATACAGCCGATACACAAGTGTACACAGTACTGTATGGGTGTATATATGCATTGTGTGTACAGTAGGTGGAGAGTGCACACAACATGTGTCTGCATGCAGCATGTATATTTGTGCATGTCTGTGTACATACAGCCGATACACATGTGTACACAGTACTGTATGGGTGTATATATGCATTGTGTGTACAGTAGGTGGAGGGTGCACACAACATGTGTCTGCATGCAGCATGTATATTTGTGCATGTCTGTGTACATACAGCCGATACACATGTGTACACAGTACTGTATGGGTGTATATATGCATTGTGTGTACAGTAGGTGGAGGGTGCACACAACATGTGTCTGCATGCAGCATGTATATTTGTGCATGTCTGTGTACATACAGCCGATACACATGTGTACACAGTACTGTATGGGTGTATATATGCATTGTGTGTACAGTAGGTGGAGGGTGCACACAACATGTGTCTGCATGCAGCATGTATATTTGTGCATGTCTGTGTACATACAGCCGATACACATGTGTACACAGTACTGTATGGGTGTATATATGCATTGTGTGTACAGTAGGTGGAGGGTGCACACAACATGTGTCTGCATGCAGCATGTATATTTGTGCATGTCTGTGTACATACAGCCGATACACATGTGTACACAGTACTGTATGGGTGTATATATGCATTGTGTGTACAGTAGGTGGAGGGTGCACACAACATGTGTCTGCATGCAGCATGTATATTTGTGCATGTCTGTGTACATACAGCCGATACACATGTGTACACAGTACTGTATGGGTGTATATATGCATTGTGTGTACAGTAGGTGGAGGGTGCACACAACATGTGTCTGCATGCAGCATGTATATTTGTGCATGTCTGTGTACATACAGCCGATACACATGTGTACACAGTACTGTATGGGTGTATATATGCATTGTGTGTACAGTAGGTGGAGGGTGCACACAACATGTGTCTGCATACAGCATGTATATTTGTGCATGTCTGTGTACATACAGCCGATACACATGTGTACACAGTACTGTATGGGTGTATATATGCATTGTGTGTACAGTAGGTGGAGAGTGCACACAACATGTGTCTGCATGCAGCATGTATATTTGTGCATGTCTGTGTACATACAGCCGATACACATGTGTACACAGTACTGTATGGGTGTATATATGCATTGTGTGTACAGTAGGTGGAGGGTGCACACAACATGTGTCTGCATGCAGCATGTATATTTGTGCATGTCTGTGTACATACAGCCGATACACATGTGTACACAGTACTGTATGGGTGTATATATGCATTGTGTGTACAGTAGGTGGAGGGTGCACACAACATGTGCCTGCATGCAGCATGTATATTTGTGCATGTCTGTGTACATACAGCCGATACACATGTGTACACAGTACTGTATGGGTGTATATATGCATTGTGTGTACAGTAGGTGGAGGGTGCACACAACATGTGTCTGCATGCAGCATGTATATTTGTGCATGTCTGTGTACATACAGCCGATACACATGTGTACACAGTACTGTATGGGTGTATATATGCATTGTGTGTACAGTAGGTGGAGGGTGCACACAACATGTGTCTGCATGCAGCATGTATATTTGTGCATGTCTGTGTACATACAGCCGATACACACGTGTACACAGTACTGTATGGGTGTATATATGCATTGTGTGTACAGTAGGTGGAGGGTGCACACAACATGTGTCTGCATGCAGCATGTATATTTGTGCATGTCTGTGTACATACAGCCGATACACATGTGTACACAGTACTGTATGGGTGTATATATGCATTGTGTGTACAGTAGGTGGAGGGTGCACACAACATGTGTCTGCATGCAGCATGTATATTTGTGCATGTCTGTGTACATACAGCCGATACACATGTGTACACAGTACTGTATGGGTGTATATATGCATTGTGTGTACAGTAGGTGGAGGGTGCACACAACATGTGTCTGCATACAGCATGTATATTTGTGCATGTCTGTGTACATACAGCCGATACACACGTGTACACAGTACTGTATGGGTGTATATATGCATTGTGTGTACAGTAGGTGGAGGGTGCACACAACATGTGTCTGCATGCAGCATGTATATTTGTGCATGTCTGTGTACATACAGCCGATACACATGTGTACACAGTACTGTATGGGTGTATATATGCATTGTGTGTACAGTAGGTGGAGGGTGCACACAACATGTGCCTGCATGCAGCATGTATATTTGTGCATGTCTGTGTACATACAGCCGATACACATGTGTACACAGTACTGTATGGGTGTATATATGCATTGTGTGTACAGTAGGTGGAGGGTGCACACAACATGTGTCTGCATGCAGCATGTATATTTGTGCATGTCTGTGTACATACAGCCGATACACATGTGTACACAGTACTGTATGGGTGTATATATGCATTGTGTGTACAGTAGGTGGAGGGTGCACACAACATGTGTCTGCATGCAGCATGTATATTTGTGCATGTCTGTGTACATACAGCCGATACACATGTGTACACAGTACTGTATGGGTGTATATATGCATTGTGTGTACAGTAGGTGGAGGGTGCACACAACATGTGCCTGCATGCAGCATGTATATTTGTGCATGTCTGTGTACATACAGCCGATACACATGTGTACACAGTACTGTATGGGTGTATATATGCATTGTGTGTACAGTAGGTGGAGGGTGCACACAACATGTGTCTGCATGCAGCATGTATATTTGTGCATGTCTGTGTACATACAGCCGATACACATGTGTACACAGTACTGTATGGGTGTATATATGCATTGTGTGTACAGTAGTGGAGGGTGCACACAACATGTGTCTGCATGCAGCATGTATATTTGTGCATGTCTGTGTACATACAGCCGATACACATGTGTACACAGTACTGTATGGGTGTATATATGCATTGTGTGTACAGTAGGTGGAGGGTGCACACAACATGTGTCTGCATGCAGCATGTATATTTGTGCATGTCTGTGTACATACAGCCGATACACATGTGTACACAGTACTGTATGGGTGTATATATGCATTGTGTGTACAGTAGGTGGAGGGTGCACACAACATGTGTCTGCATGCAGCATGTATATTTGTGCATGTCTGTGTACATACAGCCGATACACATGTGTACACAGTACTGTATGGGTGTATATATGCATTGTGTGTACAGTAGGTGGAGGGTGCACACAACATGTGTCTGCATGCAGCATGTATATTTGTGCATGTCTGTGTACATACAGCCGATACACATGTGTACACAGTACTGTATGGGTGTATATATGCATTGTGTGTACAGTAGGTGGAGGGTGCACACAACATGTGTCTGCATGCAGCATGTATATTTGTGCATGTCTGTGTACATACAGCCGATACACATGTGTACACAGTACTGTATGGGTGTATATATGCATTGTGTGTACAGTAGGTGGAGGGTGCACACAACATGTGTCTGCATGCAGCATGTATATTTGTGCATGTCTGTGTACATACAGCCGATACACATGTGTACACAGTACTGTATGGGTGTATATATGCATTGTGTGTACAGTAGGTGGAGGGTGCACACAACATGTGCCTGCATGCAGCATGTATATTTGTGCATGTCTGTGTACATACAGCCGATACACATGTGTACACAGTACTGTATGGGTGTATATATGCATTGTGTGTACAGTAGGTGGAGGGTGCACACAACATGTGCCTGCATGCAGCATGTATATTTGTGCATGTCTGTGTACATACAGCCGATACACATGTGTACACAGTACTGTATGGGTGTATATATGCATTGTGTGTACAGTAGGTGGAGGGTGCACACAACATGTGTCTGCATGCAGCATGTATATTTGTGCATGTCTGTGTACATACAGCCGATACACAAGTGTACACAGTACTGTATGGGTGTATATATGCATTGTGTGTACAGTAGGTGGAGAGTGCACACAACATGTGTCTGCATGCAGCATGTATATTTGTGCATGTCTGTGTACATACAGCCGATACACATGTGTACACAGTACTGTATGGGTGTATATATGCATTGTGTGTACAGTAGGTGGAGGGTGCACACAACATGTGTCTGCATGCAGCATGTATATTTGTGCATGTCTGTGTACATACAGCCGATACACATGTGTACACAGTACTGTATGGGTGTATATATGCATTGTGTGTACAGTAGGTGGAGGGTGCACACAACATGTGTCTGCATGCAGCATGTATATTTGTGCATGTCTGTGTACATACAGCCGATACACAAGTGTACACAGTACTGTATGGGTGTATATATGCATTGTGTGTACAGTAGGTGGAGAGTGCACACAACATGTGTCTGCATGCAGCATGTATATTTGTGCATGTCTGTGTACATACAGCCGATACACATGTGTACACAGTACTGTATGGGTGTATATATGCATTGGGTGTACAGTAGGTGGAGGGTGCACACAACATGTGCCTGCATGCAGCATGTATATTTGTGCATGTCTGTGTACATACAGCCGATACACATGTGTACACAGTACTGTATGGGTGTATATATGCATTGTGTGTACAGTAGGTGGAGGGTGCACACAACATGTGCCTGCATGCAGCATGTATATTTGTGCATGTCTGTGTACATACAGCCGATACACATGTGTACACAGTACTGTATGGGTGTATATATGCATTGTGTGTACAGTAGGTGGAGGGTGCACACAACATGTGTCTGCATGCAGCATGTATATTTGTGCATGTCTGTGTACATACAGCCGATACACATGTGTACACAGTACTGTATGGGTGTATATATGCATTGTGTGTACAGTAGGTGGAGAGTGCACACAACATGTGTCTGCATGCAGCATGTATATTTGTGCATGTCTGTGTACATACAGCCGATACACATGTGTACACAGTACTGTATGGGTGTATATATGCATTGTGTGTACAGTAGGTGGAGGGTGCACACAACATGTGTCTGCATGCAGCATGTATATTTGTGCATGTCTGTGTACATACAGCCGATACACACGTGTACACAGTACTGTATGGGTGTATATATGCATTGTGTGTACAGTAGGTGGAGGGTGCACACAACATGTGTCTGCATGCAGCATGTATATTTGTGCATGTCTGTGTACATACAGCCGATACACACGTGTACACAGTACTGTATGGGTGTATATATGCATTGTGTGTACAGTAGGTGGAGGGTGCACACAACATGTGTCTGCATGCAGCATGTATATTTGTGCATGTCTGTGTACATACAGCCGATACACACGTGTACACAGTACTGTATGGGTGTATATATGCATTGTGTGTACAGTAGGTGGAGGGTGCACACAACATGTGCCTGCATGCAGCATGTATATTTGTGCATGTCTGTGTACATACAGCCGATACACATGTGTACACAGTACTGTATGGGTGTATATATGCATTGTGTGTACAGTAGGTGGAGGGTGCACACAACATGTGTCTGCATGCAGCATGTATATTTGTGCATGTCTGTGTACATACAGCCGATACACATGTGTACACAGTACTGTATGGGTGTATATATGCATTGTGTGTACAGTAGGTGGAGGGTGCACACAACATGTGCCTGCATGCAGCATGTATATTTGTGCATGTCTGTGTACATACAGCCGATACACATGTGTACACAGTACTGTATGGGTGTATATATGCATTGTGTGTACAGTAGGTGGAGGGTGCACACAACATGTGTCTGCATACAGCATGTATATTTGTGCATGTCTGTGTACATACAGCCGATACACATGTGTACACAGTACTGTATGGGTGTATATATGCATTGTGTGTACAGTAGGTGGAGGGTGCACACAACATGTGCCTGCATGCAGCATGTATATTTGTGCATGTCTGTGTACATACAGCCGATACACATGTGTACACAGTACTGTATGGGTGTATATATGCATTGTGTGTACAGTAGGTGGAGGGTGCACACAACATGTGTCTGCATACAGCATGTATATTTGTGCATGTC
>NW_024400358.1:0-35121 GCF_905171765.1 Bufo bufo
GAGAATGAACAAGCTCTTTATGAGAGACTATGCTAGGTCCTTAGGTGGAACCAAAATTACAAGTGGGACTTCCTTCGCTGACAGAAGTGTCACCCCCAGTATCAGAATCCTCAAGTTCTTCAGCCAAAAGAAAGTAATTAGCTGAACAACTTGCTGTCAAGAGAGCAGAAATTGAGATGGGAGCTGCCATCGAGGCGCAGCGCCAACTGGTGGCTGAAAAGGAAGCTGAAATCGAGGCGCAGCACCAACAGATGAAAAGTCTGGAAAGGCAAAAAGAAGTTAAGATCATAGAAGCCAGACTTAGAGTACACGAAGAGGATATGAATCAGAGTAGACTTAGGTTCAATCTGTACTAAGTGAAGAAACTGACTATTTTCCATCATACGCCCAGGAGAATTGAAAGAAATCCCCAGCATTTAGTGAGGAAATAAGTGATTATCCTTCCATCCCTGCTCAGAAAGACAAAGAGAGACCTAGTCCAGTGTTAGGAAAAAGGTGTGTGGATTTACCCTCTATCTCTATCGGAAAAGAAGAAGAAAGGGACTCGCCTAATTCAGAAATAAGTGAGAAAATAGAACCGGATGATTCTATTCCTAGATGTCACGGCAATGCTCAGGTGAATGTTACAACCATTGTCTCAGCAAGACCACAGAGAACAGTCCTAGCTAGACTTCCTGTTCCGGAACCTACTGTATTTTCAGAAGACAAACTGAAGTTCATAGAGTGGAAGGCAAGTTTTGAAATGATTATTGAGCATCATTGCTTCAGTCCAGTCAACAAGTTATTCTACCTTCAGATATATGTTGGTGGGGAAGCAAAGAAAGTTCTTGAAGGTAACTTCTATAGAAAAGATGAAGAAGCCTACAATCAAGCTTGGGAAAAATTAAATGCAAGATATGGTTATCCTTTCTTAGTACAAAGAGCTTTTAGAGAGAAATTGAATAACTGGCCTAAAATAGGTCCTAAAGAACACTTCAGACTCCAAAAGTATGGTGACTTCCTGCAAGCATGCAGCAATGCCATCCCACATGTTCAAGGACTGGAAGTACTGAGCGACTATCTAGAAAACCACAGGATGCTAACTAAGCTTCCTGAAGAAGTAGCTTCTAGATGAAATCTCTATGTGACTAAACAGTTAGATCTAGGTAGAGTTCGTCAATAAGGAAGCACGGATAGCATGTAATCCAGTAACATCATCTTATGTCTTAAAATCCTTAGAAGAAAGGGCTGCAAGAAAGATAAGACGTGCAAGAGCAACTAGCTTTGCAACCAACGCAGCAGCTAAAGGTCCAGATACCTACGAGAGAAGTTAAAAGTCACTACTGGGATCAGAAGAGAGATAGAACAGACAAATCTTCAGACTACCTTCAAGTGTATGTTCTGTAGAGAGAACCACTCAATACACAAGTGCCAACAATTGAAGGAGAAGTCCCCAGATGAAAAGAAAAGGTTTGTACTTGAGAACCAACTGTGTTTTGGATGTCTAAAAAAAGGCCATGTTACTAAGGAGTGTAAGAAAAAGGCCACATGCAGCATTTGCAAAGGACGCCATCCTACACCAATATATGAAGAACGTCCAAAGAAAAATAAATCCTCAATACCTAAAGATACTGAGGAAGGAAAGAAAGTATCGTTATTCTCTTGCAGAGTGAGGGAAGGACAAAGGTTGTACCAGTGTGCATTTCAAATCCTAAAAGGAGGAACAAGAAGGTATATGCCTATGCGCTACTGGATGCCCAGAGTGATGTCATCTTCATTGATCAAGAAATCTGCAAGAAATACCAAGTGGCTACAGAACCAGTGAAGCTCAAACTCACCCCAATGACGGGGGGGAGAGACACGTTAGTGAACAGTCAAAGGGTCAAAGGAATGAGAATCATAGGACTTCATTCAAACTTCGCATTAGATCTACCTCCAGCTTATAAAAAAGACGATATACCTCAAGATCGAGATCACATACCTACCTGTGAAACAGCCAATAAATGGGAGCACCTGTCATATCACATTAAATGTCCCTGCTGAAGGAGTTTGGTGTTAGACTGTTGATAGGCATTGTCCCGAAGCTTTGGTACCACGGAAGGTAATCACAGGAGGAAAGGGTGAACCCTACGCTGTTCAAACTGATCTAGGATGGGGTGTTGTTGGAAGAAAACAGCAGATCGCAAACTCAAGACAGGTGACAGAATTGTGTCATCGAATATCTGTCCAAGAGTTACCAACTGTAAGTCCAGCAAAAGTAATCAAGATCCTTGAATCCGACTTTGCAGACATAAGTTCTAAAGAAAATCGTGTATCCCAAGAAGATATAAAGTTCGTACACACTGTAGAAGAAAGTATTCAGCAGAATCAACAAGGTCATCTTGAAATGCCCATACCTTTTAGAGAACGACCTCGTCTGCCAAATAACAGAAATCTTGCCCTAGCAAGATTGAAATGTTTGAAGAAAAGGATAAGAAGAGATCCCAAACTCAAGAATGATTATTTGAAATTCATGGAAGGCATCGTCGAAGAAAGACATGCAAAGAAAGTTAATAACCAACCTAAAGAAGGAGAAGTGTAGTACATCCCACATCAAGGTATTTACCACTCAAAGAAATCAGATAATATCAGAGTAGTATTTGATTGCTCAGCAAAATACGATGGTGTTGCATTGAATGATCATCTACTAAAAGGACCAGATCTTACAAACACTCTGCCTGGAGTACTCTGTAGATTCAGAAAGTATCCCATAGCGGTCATGTGTGACGTTGAAAAGATGTTCCACCAGTTTCATGTGAAGAATGAAGATAGAGACTTCCGGAGGTTCCTATGGTGGGAGGACAGAGATACAGATACAAAGCCAGCAGAATACAGAATGAAAGTACACTTGTTTGGAGCAGCAGCATCTCCAGGTTGCGCCAATTATGGTATGAAGTACCTGGCCTTTCAGAATGAAAAGGATTGCCCATAAACAGCAACATTTCTGAAGAAAAACTTTTATGTAGATGATGGTCTCATAAGTCTAGAGTCCACAGAATCTGCAATCAAACTAGTGAAAGAAAGCCAAGAGTTATGCTCAAGAGGAAACCTGCGCCTTCATAAATTCATCTCAAACAACAGAGAGGTACTGGAATCCATCAGTGACTCTGAACGTGCATCAACAATGAAGAATGTAGATCTTAATTATGATCATCTTCCAGTTCAGAACGTATTTGGATTGGGATGGAATGTAGAGAATGACAAGTTCTTCTTTGAAGTATCTATTGTAAAGAAAGTTGCAACTAGATGCACCATTATTTCCGCAGTGGCTTCTATATATGATCCTTTGGGATTCTTGGCCCCAGTAACCCTCAGAGCAAAAGAAGTACTACAAGAATTATGCAGACAGAAGTTGGGATGGGATGAGCCCATACCTGAAAATTTGAGGCCAAGGTGGGAAAGTTGGATAAGAGACTTGCAAAACTTGAGAGAGGTTCGGATACCCAGATGTTTTTTACCTCATGATTTCAGAAAGTACAAGAAAAATAGAACTTCATCACTTTTCAGATGCCAGTAGTTATGGTTATGGTCAGTGCTCCTACATCAGAGTGATAGGAGAAGAAAAGATACACTGTGCCCTAGTTATGGGAAAGGCTAGAGTTGCACCCACCAGTATTCAGACAATACCAAGACTTGAACTGACAGCAGCTGTAGTTTCATCATCTGTAAGCAAGTTTCTGAGAGAAGATTTGGAGTTAAAAATAGATAAAGAATATTTTTGGATAGACTCACAAGTTGTCCTAGGATACATGAACAACGAAGCTCGAAGATTCCATATCTTTGTCGCTAACAGAGTTGAGAAAATTTGTGAAATAACAAATCCAGAACATTGGCATCACATTGACACAAAGCATAGCCCAGCAGATCATGCTACAGTGAAGAGTTGAAGAGACTTAGTCAAGAACCTAAAAGGCTTCCAAACAACCACCCATTGTACAAGCTTAATCTTGTTCTGCAGGATGGTATATTGAAGGTGGGAGGGAGACTGGAAAATGCATCGTTACCTAGTGGAGTGAAGCATCCAGCAATCCTACCCAAAAACTCTACCTTCACAAGATTGATTATTGATCACTACCACAACAAATCCTTGCATCAAGGAAGTAGCTTTAGCCAAAGCTTTTTGAGAGAAGGTGGTTACTGGATAGTGAAAGGAAGCAAAGTTATAGCAAAGTATATAAGTAAATGTGTAGTCTGCAGAAAGGCCTGTAGACCTAATGAAGAATAAATAATGGCAGATTTACTGGCAGATCGTGTAAACCCCTCACCACCATTTCTTTATAGCGGAATGGATTGTTTTGGCCCATTGACCAATAAACAGAACCGCAAGGAGTACAAGAGATATGGATATTTATATGTCTAAGCTCCAGAGCAATTCACCTGGAAATGTTAGAAGATATGTCAACTTATGAATTCATCAACTCCTTGAGATGTTTCATAGCCATTAGAGGTACTGTCAGAGAGCTTAGATCTGACCAAGGCTCTAATTTTGTTGGAGCAAAGAATTAATTGAAGAAAGGTGGGAAAGTTGGATAAGAGACTTGCAAAACTTGAGAGAGGTTCGGATACCCAGATGTTTTTTACCTCATGATTTCAGAAAGTACAAGAAAAATAGAACTTCATCACTTTTCAGATGCCAGTAGTTATGGTTATGGTCAGTGCTCCTACATCAGAGTGATAGGAGAAGAAAAGATACACTGTGCCCTAGTTATGGGAAAGGCTAGAGTTGCACCCACCAGTATTCAGACAATACCAAGACTTGAACTGACAGCAGCTGTAGTTTCATCATCTGTAAGCAAGTTTCTGAGAGAAGAATTGGAGTTAAAAATAGATAAAGAATATTTTTGGATAGACTCACAAGTTGTCCTAGGATACATGAACAACGAAGCTCGAAGATTCCATATCTTTGTCGCTAACAGAGTTGAGAAAATTTGTGAAATAACAAATCCAGAACATTGGCATCACATTGACACAAAGCATAGCCCAGCAGATCATGCTACAGTGAAGAGTTGAAGAGACTTAGTCAAGAACCTAAAAGGCTTCCAAACAACCACCCATTGTACAAGCTTAATCTTGTTCTGCAGGATGGTATATTGAAGGTGGGAGGGAGACTGGAAAATGCATCGTTACCTAGTGGAGTGAAGCATCCAGCAATCCTACCCAAAAACTCTACCTTCACAAGATTGATTATTGATCACTACCACAACAAATCCTTGCATCAAGGAAGTAGCTTTAGCCAAAGCTTTTTGAGAGAAGGTGGTTACTGGATAGTGAAAGGAAGCAAAGTTATAGCAAAGTATATAAGTAAATGTGTAGTCTGCAGAAAGGCCTGTAGACCTAATGAAGAATAAATAATGGCAGATTTACCGTCAGATCGTGTAAACCCCTCACCACCATTTCTTTATAGCGGAATGGATTGTTTTGGCCCATTGACCAATAAACAGAACCACAAGGAGTACAAGAGATATGGATATTTATATGTCTAAGCTCCAGAGCAATTCACCTGGAAATGTTAGAAGATATGTCAACTTATGAATTCATCAACTCCTTGAGATGTTTCATAGCCATTAGAGGTACTGTCAGAGAGCTTAGATCTGACCAAGGCTCTAATTTTGTTGGAGCAAAGAATTAATTGAAGAAAGCTCTAAAAGAGATCGATAAAGAAAAAGTAACTGAATATTTATTATTGAAACAGTGTGATTTTCACATGAATGCTCCACATGCAAGCCATACAAGAGGAGTTTGGGATAGACAAATCCAAACGGTAAGAAATGTGTTAAGTTCAGAGTTGAAAAGGAATGCTGGAATAATAGATGATGCTTCACTTAGGACCCTATTCTATGAAGTAATGTCTATTGTTAACAGTCGTCCACTTAGAGTTGATAACACCAACGATCCAACAAGTTTAACTCTCAACCATCTACTTCCCCTTAAGTTCTAGAAGTTCAAAAGGATGAAGACAAACTAGTAAGAAGAGTGTTGTTACAAATAGGAGACTCAAAACTTGACAAAAAAGGAAAACGTCTGACTACTCCACTGAGGTTGGAACATCCTATACAGAAGTTAGTTGTTCTAAGGACACTTGAAAGTTGAGAACCTGATGGAAAATTCCTCAAATTCATGTTCAAGTCCTACCACTAAGAATATAGAATTATAGGTATTTTTGGTGGGAGTATAGCTGGCCAGCTAAAACCTGTCCGAGGTTGCTAATATAGCTTGTGTGTTTATACAGCTATACCTGCCAATAACCTAAGACAGTTCCTATGTTTGTGTGTTAAAGACAAAAACATAGTTATTTACAGTGACTTCATGTGTGCATGTCATATAACTGTTATATATATTGTGTTACAGAAGCAGAAAAGATAATATGTCTTTAAGATTCATTATATGGATGTGAGCAGGGCCGGTGCAACCATATAGACAAACTAGGCATTCGCCTAGGGCGCCGACCTGCTGGGCTCCCCCTGACTGGGGCTGCAGCCCTGGGCAAGCGGCTCTTGAGCCGCCCCCAGCACCGTTACAGGGGGGCCAGGAGGTGGAGGTCCTTCTTAACACAGGTGCCACGGGTTACATGCTTGATGGCCGTCAGAAGGTACACCCAGTGGGCTGTAAAAGTTATGTACCTTCCCTGCCCGTGTTTGCTAGACCACGTGTCTGTGTTCAGATGTATCTTGGCACTGACACTGTGTGCCAGAGATATATTAACTTGCCGCTGAACGTGGTCATATAGTTCAGGGATACCCTTCTAGTAGAAATATTTCCTTCTGGGGACCTTCCATTGCAGTGTGCCAATGGCCACAAATTTTCTAAAGGCCTCCGAGTCCACCAATTTATATGGCAGTAGTTGGTGGGCTAGCGGTTGGGCAAGAGGATTATCCGGCGTCATCAATTTTTTTATGCTCAATCATTTGGGCCACGGAAGCCTGCCTTGTGCCAGATAAATGTGACGACGGCACAGTGGAAGGTGGAGTGGAGGACAAATGGAAGGAGAGAGGAGAAGGAGAAGAGGCAGGACGTAGAGCGCTGGGAGTGTGGCTTTGTGGGTTCTGACTGCATTGTTTCTACTGGGCTCGGTGATGGGAGGCCAGGTGCCTTCTTAACTCGGTCGTCCCTAGGTGAGTGTTGGGCTTATCGCGACTTATGTGTTGACAGCACAGGCTGCAGATGGCAACACTATTGTCAGCAGATGACACGTTAAAAAAAGCCCACACTGCGGAGCCAAGATGTGACCGTGCATGGTGGATGGCTCGCTCCAGATACATTTGCAGTATGCTTTTTGCCTCCTGTGCACTGCGAGTACTGCCTGCTTCTTTTCTTTCTCCTTCTTATCTGCTGCTCTGTCTCTCCCTCTGAACTCCCCTCCTCTTCCTCTCTTGTGGGCACTCACGTGACGTCCATAGACACGTCATCATCATCACCTTCACCACCACTAACATTAGAGATCTCGGAGAAGGCAGCAACAGCGAGGACCACCCTCCTTGGGCTGATCTGGGTACTGTCGTCAGACCGCTGGGTGGCGGTCGTTCCTACCTCCTCTTTCTCATCCGATGCCAAGAATGGCTGCGCATCGGTAAGGTCTGAGAATGGATGGGAAAATAATTCCTCTGACTCGAGTGGAGGGGCTGTGGTGGTGTCTTTTGGGGTGCACACAGCAAAGAGTGAGGAGGGTGCAGATACAGAGGATGAGGAGGGTGCAGAAGCCGAAGGCTGAGTGAGCCACTCAACCAACTCTGGTACGTCCTTTGACATAACCACACGCACCTTCTCCAACTTCCCACTTTGGCACTGGCCTGGTGCACCTGCCCGACCCCTACCACCCATGCAGAATGGCCTGCCTCTTACTCTGCCTGTCATTTTTAAAATGACCCTGTGCCAAAGTCCCTAGAGAAGAGCAGTATTTGTGGAAGCTGATATATGGCAGGCCTCAATCAGTTGTTAGTTGAAGCTGGTATATCACCCTCAAGCAGTAATATTGTGGATGCAGGTATATGGACAACCTCTATCATTATTTTGTGGAAGCTGATATATGGCAGGCCTCAATCAGTTGTTAGTTGAATCAGGTATATCAAAACCCAAAATCTGTATTTTGTGGGCACAGGTATATAGAAAACCTCTATCACTATTTTGTGGAAGCTGATATATGGAAGGCCTCAATCAGTTGTTAGCTGAAGCTGGTATAAAACCCTCAAGCAGTAATTTTGTGGACGCAGGTATATGGAAAACCTCTATCACTATTTTGTGGAAGCTGATATATGGCAGGCCTCAATCAGTTGTTAGTTGAAGCTGGTATATCACCCTCAAGGAGTAATTTTGTGGACGCAGGTATATGGAAAACCTCAATCACAATTTTGTGGAAGCTGATAGATCGCAGCCCTCAATCAGTATTTTCTGGAAGCATAAAAATGCACTATAATACACTTTCTATGTTAGAAAGTATATTATAAGTATATCACACCCCTCTGTGTATCACACCTATCAATAGAACAACGTTACCAGTCCTTAAAAGGACTTTTTTGGCCCTATTAGCTAGTGTTTGGTATCCCTAAGTTCCTACCAGCCTGTCCCTGCTCCAAAATGCAACCGCTCCCTACACTGGCAAAACACATAATGTAAAATGGCTGCCAGATCAGGTTCTGTTATAGGGTTGGGGGTGTGTCCATGTGCTGAAACGTCTTAAATGGTTGTCGTGTCCAACCTGATGGATGTGTCATGGGTCAAAGTTCGGCACAATGCAAAATAATATGGCGCGCGCGGACATCACCAGATGTTCGCATGTTCGTCTGATCGCAAACGCGCAAAGTTTGCCGTGAACCAACCGCTGGGCGAACCGCAGGGCCATCACTATTTGACAGCAGAGACTGCAGATGGCAACACTATTATCAGCAGATGACACGTTAAAAAAAAGCCCACACTGCCGAGCCATGTGCCGGCGTCCTGGGAGCGCAAAATGTGACCGTGCATGGTGGATGGCTCGCTCCAGAGTTCTGCTTGCTTCTCCTCCCTATCTGCTGCTCCGTCTCTCCCTCTGAACTCCCCTCCTCTTCCTCTCTTGTAGGCACCCACGTAACGTCCATCAACACGTCATCATCGTCACCTTCACCACCACTGACATTAGAGATCTCGGAGTAGGCAGCAACAGTGGGGACCACCCTCTTTGGGCTGATCTGGGTACTGTCAGACAGCTGGGTGGCGGCCGTTGCTACCTCCTCTTCCTCATCCGATGCCAAGAATGGCTGCGCATCAGTAAGGTCTGGGAATGGATGGAAAAATAATTCCTCTGACTCGAGTGTGGGGGCTATGGTGGTGGTGGTGGTGTCTTTAGGGGTGCACACAGCAGAGAGTGAGGAGGGTGCAGATACAGAGGATGAGGAGGGTGCAGAAGCGGAAGGCGGAGTGAGCCACTCAACCAACTCTGGTGCGTACTTTGACGTAATCGCACGCACCTTCTCCAACTTCCCACTTAGGCTCCGCACATGCCACACTTGTTTAAATTTTGGTGAATTTATTTGGGTTTGGAGGCTCTCTTGCCACTCCTACAAACAGTGATTGGAGCAGGGCAGGGAGTGGGCAGTGGAGGGGTGAAGTAGCCAACCCATAACATTAGTTATAATCTTCACCAGGAAATTAGAATAAATTATAGTGGAATATTACAGCTCCCTTGCTGGTGTAGATTTCCACTTTTGTGCATGGACCTGCAAAGGTGCTCTTTCAGGACCGGGCCATTTTCTGTTTCATTTTTTATTCCCTGCCCTTTCAGAGTCATAACCTTTTTATTTTTCAGTTCACATAGCCATATGAGGGCTTTTTTTTTTGCAAGGCAAATTATACTTTCTAATGGCACCATTTACTGCTTTGTACAATGTGGTGGGAAGCTGGAAAACGGAGTGGAATTTAAAAAAACAATTCCACTACAGTTGTATGGGTTTTGTTTTTACAATGTTTTCTATGTGGTAAAACTGACTTGTTACCTTCATTCTCCAGGTCAGTACAATTACAACGATACAACTTTAGGCCTCATGCACACGACCGTTGTGTGACTTTCAATGGGTCCATGGAAAAATCGGAAAATGCACCGTTTGGCTTCCGCGTCCGTGATCCGTTTTTCCAGTCTGTGAAAAAAATATGACCTGTCCTATTTTTTACACGGGCAACGGTTCACGGACCCATTCAAGTCAATGGGTCCGTGAAAAATCACGGATGCACACAAGATAGTCATCCGGGTCCGTGATCCGTGTCTGTGATCCGTGTCTGTTTTTCCTATCATTTTAAATGCAAACTTGACTTCGTTTTTTTTTTCACTTTTCATGTCCGTGGATCCTCCAAAAATCAAGGAAGACCCACGGAAGAAAAAACGGTCACGGATCACGGAACAACGGAAATCCGTTTTGCGGACCGCAAAAAAAAAACGGTCGTGTGCATGAGGCCTTACATAGTTTTTCTGTTTAAATACTGAACAAAAGTAAAAACTTTTATAAAAACTTTTTTTTCTTTGCATTACCATATTCTGACTCCTATAACTTTTTTAATTGTATGTCTATGAAGCTGTTTGATGGCTCATTTCCTAAGTGTAGATCTGTAGTTTTATTGACACAATTTTGGAGTATGCATGACTTTTTGATCACTATTGTATTCAATTTTTTGGGGCAGGTGAAGTGACAAGAAAATAGCGAATTGACAATTTTAATGTTTTTTTTCATTATGCCATGCGCTGTATGGGATAAATATTTTTATATTTGAATAGTACAGGGGTTTTCACACACAATGATGCCTATGATGTTTTTTTTATTATTTATTTTGGGGAATGGGGGTGATATGAATTTTTTTCTTTCTGTTACACTTTTTAAAAGTTCCCCTAAGGAACTTGATCAGGTGATCATTAGATTGCTTCTCTCATAGAATCGACTGCATTAGCATTGGAGTCGATGAGCATTTCACAATGCTCCTATGTTGCCCATAGGAACACAGCCGCGGCATCCTGATTGTCTCCCTCAATCATTGCTAGGGGGAGCTCTTCCAGTCTTGGAAGGCTGTGCTTTCAGGTTTTTGTCTCTCAGATGAACTAATCACAATTGACCACGGCATCTAAAATTTTAAATGTCTGCAATCAGCATTATAGCTGGTCTCAGACATTAGCCATGGGTGTTTAAAAAAACAGGCACTCAGCAGCTATGGCGCTTGCTGCACTCCTGAGTGGGCGCCATATTTAAATAACCAACTTCTGCTGTACAGTGGGTGGTTGGGAAGGGTTAATAATTGTGGCAAATTTAACACCAGAGGGGGACAAATTAAGACTGGCTTGTAATACACTGGTCTTTGCAAATGTCTTCCATGATTTGTCTACCGTAGTTCATCAAATGACTATTTAAAACCAACAACGACAGCACATACCATTCTACCATATATAATGAATATTATGTGTCAAAATGCATGAAATATTTATAAGATATAATCCTGTTTCTCAATGTAAGAAGCTAAAAATGAAGAGTGCTCAGTAAAAGGACAGAAGACACAGACTATGCAGCTTTATGCACTCCGGTATACAATTTCAACATGTACTTCCAGGGAGGGACATCACAATTGATGTTGGAAGTAATAATAATTGATCTGTGAAATTGAAATGTCTGATATCTGACCAGTGGTTGTGACAGTTATGAAGGACAGATGAAGGAAATACTAAAAGTAAGTTAATTATTCATTAATTTACATTTAATTAAAGTATCCAGTACAAGATGCATCAATATGTATTTTGTTTAACTTTATGAAATCAACATTTTCAATCATTCTTTTTATCTATTTTAAAGGGGTTCTGCACTTTAAATTGATGATCTATCCTCTGGATTCTCAAACAGCTGATCGGCGGGGGTCCCGGGTGTCGGACCCCCGCCGATCAGATGCTGATGGTCTATCCAGAGGATAGATCATCAGTTTAAACAAAGTGCAGAACCCCTTTAACTTACAGACATAATCTTATAGTATTGATATGTTAAAGGGGTTTTCTGATATTTAGAAATTGCTGGCATATTGTCAGGATAGCTCATCAATATCAGATCGCACCTAACACCTCAAACCTCCACTGTTTAGCTGTACTGGAAACTATATAGAGGATAAAAATGGAAGCACAAGGTTCCATCTACTATGTAGTGGCTATCGTGCTGTTCTGAAGCTCAGCTTCAATTCAAATAAATGTCAGATAAAAATGCAAGTGGCCATGCTCAAAAATGTTTTGGCCAAAAACTTTATGTTTATGGCAAGATCAGCTACACTTGTTATCTCAAGTATATGGCCAACTTTACTAAAATCAGGTTTTTCCACTTAAATGTGGTGATTTAAGACATTAAAAACGGTTTTCTTTTTTATTTTCCTTTTATTTATTTGGAGGGACCTTTGCAATTGACTGTGCCCCTTTATTCACATCTTGGAGATTCCAATAAATGGGCTGTAAATATTATGTCCACAAACTAATGAAATTCATTTTCTAGGTGAGAATAACCTGTAAAATCTTCTACTTACTCTTTGTAAAATATCTTTGTTTCCAAGCTCTGAGCTCCCAGAAGTGCTAAATGAGTTTTCCAGGGGTCAAGAAACAAAGAAATCTTTCCAAAATGCTAATTAAATAGATTTTATAGTTAAAATTAAACTAGAATATTCTCTACTTACTTTTTTTCTGACAAATGTTCTTGCAGATGTGTTATACGAGTATTCTAGGGAATGAAAAATGCAAAAGTGCCAAAAATGCTAAGAAAACACTCTTTTCAATATACCTACCATTAAAATTATAAGCCATTTCCACATGGCAGATTTGTTGCAGTAATTTATATAATGGAAATCCTTAACATACGTATATGTTTATGGGGTTTATGGAAAGATTTACAGCCACAGTGAAGAAGTAGTCGAGGAGAGGGAGCGTATTAACACAAATCTTACTAGGATATTTACACCTAAAGTTTTAAAAATTTGATTAGTAATGTATAGTCCTCCCCTTTTCTTTACCTACAATCAGCTGCTATTACAGTTCCCATGACATCCGTTTTCCCAATGTCCTGTAGAAAAGGCAAATGTTCCTAGCTAAGACAAAGGACAAAAACATATATAACTAAGAGACAGTGGAATAGAATATTGAACAATGTGACAGAAGCAGACAAGTCAAGGGCTTCTACTTTTAGGGTTTAGGACCTAGATGAAAATATTTTTTATTTTATTTTGCTGCTTGATGAGATTTCTAAGTAAATTCATATATTACTTTCTTCCTACATAGTAATATAAAAATTGCTTGAAAATCACTTTTATATGTTTTCATTAAAATGTCAATGTATTATGCCTCCATACGACCTTGGGGTTGTACAGAACCATAATATGGTTTTTATAGCAGTCCGTAAGACCATACTATACCTCTGTATGCCTCTGATATTATATTCCATTTTTTTTAGAACTCCTTTGGAAAATTAAAGAATCAATCTGATTGGTTGCTAGGGGCAACTAAGTCAGTTTTCCTTTTTCTTTGTTTCTTTGATGAACTGTTCATACACTTCAGATACTGGCTCCCCTCCCTCATACACATTCATGTGTTCTAAATGTGAACAGAGGAGTAAGCTACTGTCAGACACCTCTCCCTTGATAACAAAAGGATCAGACATGATGAAATCTAACAGCCCGTTCTTTCTTTCCCCTTAATATGCTGCTGGGGAAGATTTTTAGACACCATTATGCACATTGCACATGAGATGGCCAGTTAGTGCTCATGGTTTCGGATTGAGTTGGATTGTAATGTGTATGGCGACCTTAAGGATCTGAGTGACTTTGATGAAGGCCATTGTAATGGCTATATAGTTGGGTCAAAACCCTCCCCCAATATTTCGGCATAGAGTGCAGGATGAAGAAAATGGAGGAATGGAGGAAGCCATGATAACCCTTCTTTATCCCATAAAAGAGATAAATGACCGTTTATAATGACTCTGTGCAGAGTCGACAGGAAGGGAGGGTCTTCAACCGTGGACATCTGGTCACTAATGATCCAGACCGTCTGCTCCTAAGTTACCTAGGCACTACTGTATGTATCACTAATAAGGGTACGTTGAAATGTTTAGTGTGATATTTCATGTAATATCTGTCAATGGTGTTGTAATCTCACACGTGACATACTATGATAGTCTCAAAAAATCCAACATGTCGGATTTTGCGTCGTACATCTCAAGTGGCAGGCAACTTTTCCTTCATTGACTTTAATGGAAGTCATGCATGACATGCCACTTACTTGACACTTGGCTGTGTTTTGACAGGTAAATCACAGTTCTAAAATAGTCACGTTATAGCAAGTTGCAGACAAGTAGCACATATTTTTGTGTTGCATGACTTTTCTGTGACTTGCTGTTGCACCACACATGTTGCTGTGTAACCATACCCTATGGATATTTTGTCCGAGGTATGTCGGGCCACATGGAGCCTTGGAGAATTAGCAGCTCCCTGCAAGTCAGTGAAGACCGCTACTAGGGGTTGAGCAGTGGGAACTAGTATTGATCAAGCACCATAGTTCTCGGGTGCTCTGGCCGAACACATCGGGATGCTCGGGTGCTCGGAGTATAATGGAATTAAATGGGAGAACCCAAGCATTAAACCAGGCACATGGCAACTTGGAGGGAGGAATAGAAATAAAGTTGCGGCACTCACCGAAATGTATCAAGGGTGTCTTTTATTGTGGCTTCCTCAGCAGGTAGCAAAAAGGATCCGGGGCGGACACATAGTTGCAAGCAGCGACGGCCGTTTCGCGCGCTAAGACGCGCTTCCTCAGGCCACTGGTTACGTCATTGCGCATGCATGCGCTTTATACGAAGTGGGTAGGGGGACGGCCGACGCCGTCAGCAAGTATCTCACTCCCACGGATGTGACGTGATAAAAATACATGCAAGACAACAGGTAAGATTACAATCCAATGGTTAATTGAGCCAAAAACAAAACAAATATAGAAAACATACAGAGGAAGGGCGAATATTAAAGTGTACATATAAGGCAAGCGGCAAGATTACATCTCTATATCGAGATTGAGATGGAATAGCTAGCCTGGGCTACGGTAGTAAATTAGAGTTCCTTGATATGGACCAAGGTCCACGATATGTATATAAGGCCTCATAAAATAGGCAAAATGTTATTTTGAAAGGACAGAGGGAAAAGATCTGCTTCTACATGGGAAAGACAAGTCGCAAAAATTTTTTCTTCCAAACATGAGCGCATGGAATTTCACAAAAATACAGACATGTCATTTCTATCATTCATTCCTACCGCATGCATAGCCTCCGTGCGCATAATCCACCTTGCCTCCCTCTGCAGGAGCAGGCGATGCCGGTCACCACCCCGAGGGATGGGGCGGACATGCTCTATGCCCGCAAAGGAGAGGCAACGCGGATACGCGTCGTGGGCTGTGCGAACATGTTCAATGAGGCGTGGACTGCCTCTGCCTGATCGAATAGAACCAATGTGTTCGCGAATGCGCTCAAAAAGGGGGCGAATTGTCTTTCCAATGTAGAAGCGTCTACAAGGACAGAAAACCACATATACTACATAGGACGTACGGCAATTAATAAAGTCCCGTACTGTGTGCGATATACTGCCTATTTGTAGATACCTAGAGCAGACATTAAGTGCGCAGAAGGAACAATGGCCACATCTAAAATTGCCCGTCGGTTTTTTCAACCAAATTTCATCTCTAGGTGAAGAAAAGACGCTTCTGACTAACTTGTCTTTAATTGTGGGGCACCTTTTAAATGTGACCAATGGTCTGTTTTCAGTGAAGCTGTTAAGAGTGGGGTCTCCCTTGAGAAGGTCCCAGTTTCGATTCATGGTCTGCCGGACCATTTCAGCGACCGGACTGTATTGAAAAGTAAAAGCAAAACGTGAGGGTTTAATACTGTTGCTCCGTTCAGTGAGCAAGAAATTGCGGTCAAGTGCAGACGCTTTTAATAAGGCTGCGGAGACTTCTCGTAGTGGATAGCCCCTACTAATGAGTCTAGCTCTAAGTTCTCCAGCTTGGCGAAGAAAACCTTCGTCCGTGTCATTTATTCTTCGCAGGCGGACGAACTGCCCGTATGGAACTGCGCGTATGACCGAAGCTGGGTGGAAGCTGGTCTGGTGGAGGAGCGAGTTTGTCGCTGTCGGCTTATGGTAGCCACAAGTGTGTATCGCTCCATCTTTTACCGTAACATGTACATCTAGAAAATCCAAAACTTCACCACCAAAATTGATGGTGAACTTCATGTTCATGCGATTGCATGCGTTAAGGTGATCAACAAATGCACGACACGACTCCTCGCTCCCCGACCAGACCAGAAAAATGTCATCCACATATCTTAAGAATAGGCTGATGTGACTCACATAGGGGTTATCCACCGCGAAAATGTAGGTCTCCTCAAATACCGCCAGGTACAGGTTGGCGAATGTGCACGAGACAGGCGTGCCCATAGCCGTGCCTAGTACCTGGCGGTACCACTGTCCATCAAATTGGAAGACATTGTTTGATAAAACAAGGTCTAATGCCTTGTGGACAAAGTCAATGAAAACCGCACTCTTATTGCTTCTACTCAGGACTGTGTCAACAGCCCTCAACCCAAGATCATGGGGTATTCTAGTATAAAGACTCTCGACATCCAAGGACACGAGACTGAATTCCTCCCGCCACTCCAAGGCACGGAGTGCCCGGAGGAAGTCTCCCGTGTCCTTGAGATATGTCGGAGTGCTCCTTAGTAATGGTCTAAGGAGCCAATCAATGTAGCCGGATAGAGGTTCCAGCGCTGAACCGATGCCTGCCACGATGGGACGTCCCGGAGGTCGGGTGAGGGATTTATGGATTTTTGGTACGAAATACCAAGTGGGGATTTTTGGGAAGGCTGGCACGAGTTTGTCCCTAATATTTTTAGGTAAAAACCCGTTATGTATGTGCTGATCAATAAGCCGGCAGAGTTTGGAAGATATTTCGGGTATCGGATTCCCCCTTAGCTTCATATAGACTGTACTGTCTCCCAGCTGTCTATTGGCCTCCTCCATGTAATACTCCCTCGACATCAGGACCACGTTCCCTCCCTTGTCGGCCGGCTTAATCACCATATTTTTCTGCTTCCCTAACCACAATAAAGCATGAGATTCTTCCACCGTAAGGTTGGAAGGTGCTGCTGGGAACACCAGCGCACGTATTTCTTTCAAAACTTGCTTGTGGAACAGGTCAATTGGTGAGCCGGCCGGCATGGGAGGAAGGAAGGTGGACCTGATGCCCCCTGTGTATCTACTGAAATGTTCTACTCCCTCTGTGGATTCATCAGGTTCAGTGCTGGAAAGGAAATGGATGCAGGAAATTTCTTCATCACTGAATCTACCAGACAAGTGAAAGTCAGTGATGGACAGTTGCAGACAAGTAGCACATATTTTTGTGTTGCATGACTTTTCTGTGACTTGCTGTTGCACCACACATGTTGCTGTGTAACCATACCCTATGGATATTTTGTCCGAGGTATGTCGGGCCACATGGAGCCTTGGAGAATTAGCAGCTCCCTGCAAGTCAGTGAAGACCGCTACTAGGGGTTGAGCAGTGGGAACTAGTATTGATCAAGCACCATAGTTCTCGGGTGCTCTGGCCGAACACATCGGGATGCTCGGGTGCTCGGAGTATAATGGAATTAAATGGGAGAACCCAAGCATTAAACCAGGCACATGGCAACTTGGAGGGAGGAATAGAAATAAAGTTGCGGCACTCACCGAAATGTATCAAGGGTGTCTTTTATTGTGGCTTCCTCAGCAGGTAGCAAAAAGGATCCGGGGCGGACACATAGTTGCAAGCAGCGACGGCCGTTTCGCGCGCTAAGACGCGCTTCCTCAGGCCACTGGTTACGTCATTGCGCATGCATGCGCTTTATACGAAGTGGGTAGGGGGACGGCCGACGCCGTCAGCAAGTATCTCACTCCCACGGATGTGACGTGATAAAAATACATGCAAGACAACAGGTAAGATTACAATCCAATGGTTAATTGAGCCAAAAACAAAACAAATATAGAAAACATACAGAGGAAGGGCGAATATTAAAGTGTACATATAAGGCAAGCGGCAAGATTACATCTCTATATCGAGATTGAGATGGAATAGCTAGCCTGGGCTACGGTAGTAAATTAGAGTTCCTTGATATGGACCAAGGTCCACGATATGTATATAAGGCCTCATAAAATAGGCAAAATGTTATTTTGAAAGGACAGAGGGAAAAGATCTGCTTCTACATGGGAAAGACAAGTCGCAAAAATTTTTTCTTCCAAACATGAGCGCATGGAATTTCACAAAAATACAGACATGTCATTTCTATCATTCATTCCTACCGCATGCATAGCCTCCGTGCGCATAATCCACCTTGCCTCCCTCTGCAGGAGCAGGCGATGCCGGTCACCACCCCGAGGGATGGGGCGGACATGCTCTATGCCCGCAAAGGAGAGGCAACGCGGATACGCGTCGTGGGCTGTGCGAACATGTTCAATGAGGCGTGGACTGCCTCTGCCTGATCGAATAGAACCAATGTGTTCGCGAATGCGCTCAAAAAGGGGGCGAATTGTCTTTCCAATGTAGAAGCGTCTACAAGGACAGAAAACCACATATACTACATAGGACGTACGGCAATTAATAAAGTCCCGTACTGTGTGCGATATACTGCCTATTTGTAGATACCTAGAGCAGACATTAAGTGCGCAGAAGGAACAATGGTCACATCTAAAATTGCCCGTCGGTTTTTTCAACCAAATTTCATCTCTAGGTGAAGAAAAGACGCTTCTGACTAACTTGTCTTTAATTGTGGGGCACCTTTTAAATGTGACCAATGGTCTGTTTTCAGTGAAGCTGTTAAGAGTGGGGTCTCCCTTGAGAAGGTCCCAGTTTCGATTCATGGTCTGCCGGACCATTTCAGCGACCGGACTGTATTGAAAAGTAAAAGCAAAACGTGAGGGTTTAATACTGTTGCTCCGTTCAGTGAGCAAGAAATTGCGGTCAAGTGCAGACGCTTTTAATAAGGCTGCGGAGACTTCTCGTAGTGGATAGCCCCTACTAATGAGTCTAGCTCTAAGTTCTCCAGCTTGGCGAAGAAAACCTTCGTCCGTGTCATTTATTCTTCGCAGGCGGACGAACTGCCCGTATGGAACTGCGCGTATGACCGAAGCTGGGTGGAAGCTGGTCTGGTGGAGGAGCGAGTTTGTCGCTGTCGGCTTATGGTAGCCACAAGTGTGTATCGCTCCATCTTTTACCGTAACATGTACATCTAGAAAATCCAAAACTTCACCACCAAAATTGATGGTGAACTTCATGTTCATGCGATTGCATGCGTTAAGGTGATCAACAAATGCACGACACGACTCCTCGCTCCCCGACCAGACCAGAAAAATGTCATCCACATATCTTAAGAATAGGCTGATGTGACTCACATAGGGGTTATCCACCGCGAAAATGTAGGTCTCCTCAAATACCGCCAGGTACAGGTTGGCGAATGTGCACGAGACAGGCGTGCCCATAGCCGTGCCTAGTACCTGGCGGTACCACTGTCCATCAAATTGGAAGACATTGTTTGATAAAACAAGGTCTAATGCCTTGTGGACAAAGTCAATGAAAACCGCACTCTTATTGCTTCTACTCAGGACTGTGTCAACAGCCCTCAACCCAAGATCATGGGGTATTCTAGTATAAAGACTCTCGACATCCAAGGACACGAGACTGAATTCCTCCCGCCACTCCAAGGCACGGAGTGCCCGGAGGAAGTCTCCCGTGTCCTTGAGATATGTCGGAGTGCTCCTTAGTAATGGTCTAAGGAGCCAATCAATGTAGCCGGATAGAGGTTCCAGCGCTGAACCGATGCCTGCCACGATGGGACGTCCCGGAGGTCGGGTGAGGGATTTATGGATTTTTGGTACGAAATACCAAGTGGGGATTTTTGGGAAGGCTGGCACGAGTTTGTCCCTAATATTTTTAGGTAAAAACCCGTTATGTATGTGCTGATCAATAAGCCGGCAGAGTTTGGAAGATATTTCGGGTATCGGATTCCCCCTTAGCTTCATATAGACTGTACTGTCTCCCAGCTGTCTATTGGCCTCCTCCATGTAATACTCCCTCGACATCAGGACCACGTTCCCTCCCTTGTCGGCCGGCTTAATCACCATATTTTTCTGCTTCCCTAACCACAATGTGGTTCTCAATCTCACAGGCTCTGAACTGCCCCAGGGCTGTATCCCACTCCTCAATCGGGGGCTGGGATACAGCCTACCTGGACAGTTCAACCTGGCTGACTTTGAGATAGATCTGTTTTTGTCTATCCGCAAGCTATACCTCAAGAGACTATTCTCTGAAACTGCCTCTCAGGTCCTCGACACTTACAGGGGGAGGTTCCTGCTACAATGTCCATCACTGACTTTCACTTGTCTGGTAGATTCAGTGATGAAGAAATTTCCTGCATCCATTTCCTTTCCAGCACTGAACCTGATGAATCCACAGAGGGAGTAGAACATTTCAGTAGATACACAGGGGGCATCAGGTCCACCTTCCTTCCTCCCATGCCGGCCGGCTCACCAATTGACCTGTTCCACAAGCAAGTTTTGAAAGAAATACGTGCGCTGGTGTTCCCAGCAGCACCTTCCAACCTTACGGTGGAAGAATCTCATGCTTTATTGTGGTTAGGGAAGCAGAAAAATATGGTGATTAAGCCGCCCGACAAGGGAGGGAACGTGGTCCTGATGTCGAGGGAGTATTACATGGAGGAGGCCAATAGACAGCTGGGAGACAGTACAGTCTATATGAAGCTAAGGGGGAATCCGATACCCGAAATATCTTCCAAACTCTGCCGGCTTATTGATCAGCACATACATAACGGGTTTTTACCTAAAAATATTAGGGACAAACTCGTGCCAGCCTTCCCAAAAATCCCCACTTGGTATTTCGTACCAAAAATCCATAAATCCCTCACCCGACCTCCGGGACGTCCCATCGTGGCAGGCATCGGTTCAGCGCTGGAACCTCTATCCGGCTACATTGATTGGCTCCTTAGACCATTACTAAGGAGCACTCCGACATATCTCAAGGACACGGGAGACTTCCTCCGGGCACTCCGTGCCTTGGAGTGGCGGGAGGAATTCAGTCTCGTGTCCTTGGATGTCGAGAGTCTTTATACTAGAATACCCCATGATCTAGGGTTGAGGGCTGTTGACACAGTCCTGAGTAGAAGCAATAAGAGTGCGGTTTTCATTGACTTTGTCCACAAGGCATTAGACCTTGTTTTATCAAACAATGTCTTCCAATTTGATGGACAGTGGTACCGCCAGGTACTAGGCACGGCTATGGGCACGCCTGTCTCGTGCACATTCGCCAACCTGTACCTGGCGGTATTTGAGGAGACCTACATTTTCGCGGTGGATAACCCCTATGTGAGTCACATCAGCCTATTCTTAAGATATGTGGATGACATTTTTCTGGTCTGGTCGGGGAGCGAGGAGTCGTGTCGTGCATTTGTTGATCACCTTAACGCATGCAATCGCATGAACATGAAGTTCACCATCAATTTTGGTGGTGAAGTTTTGGATTTTCTAGATGTACATGTTACGGTAAAAGATGGAGCGATACACACTTGTGGCTACCGTAAGCCGACAGCGACAAACTCGCTCCTCCACCAGACCAGCTTCCACCCAGCTTCGGTCATACGCGCAGTTCCATACGGGCAGTTCGTCCGCCTGCGAAGAATAAATGACACGGACGAAGGTTTTCTTCGCCAAGCTGGAGAACTTAGAGCTAGACTCATTAGTAGGGGCTATCCACTACGAGAAGTCTCCGCAGCCTTATTAAAAGCGTCTGCACTTGACCGCAATTTCTTGCTCACTGAACGGAGCAACAGTATTAAACCCTCACGTTTTGCTTTTACTTTTCAATACAGTCCGGTCGCTGAAATGGTCCGGCAGACCATCAATCGAAACTGGGACCTTCTCAAGGGAGACCCCACTCTTAACAGCTTCACTGAAAACAGACCATTGGTCACATTTAAAAGGTGCCCCACAATTAAAGACAAGTTAGTCAGAAGCGTCTTTTCTTCACCTAGAGATGAAATTTGGTTGAAAAAACCGACGGGCAATTTTAGATGTGGCCATTGTTCCTTCTGCGCACTTAATGTCTGCTCTAGGTATCTACAAATAGGCAGTATATCGCACACAGTACGGGACTTTATTAATTGCCGTATGTCCTATGTAGTATATGTGGTTTTCTGTCCTTGTAGACGCTTCTACATTGGAAAGACAATTCGCCCCCTTTTTGAGCGCATTCGCGAACACATTGGTTCTATTCGATCAGGCAGAGGCAGTCCACGCCTCATTGAACATGTTCGCACAGCCCACGACGCGTATCCGCGTTGCCTCTCCTTTGCGGGCATAGAGCATGTCCGCCCCATCCCTCGGGGTGGTGACCGGCATCGCCTGCTCCTGCAGAGGGAGGCAAGGTGGATTATGCGCACGGAGGCTATGCATGCGGTAGGAATGAATGATAGAAATGACATGTCTGTATTTTTGTGAAATTCCATGCGCTCATGTTTGGAAGAAAAATTTTTTGCGACTTGTCTTTCCCATGTAGAAGCAGATCTTTTCCCTCTGTCCTTTCCAAATAACATTCTGCCTATTTTATGAGGCCTTATATACATATCGTGGACCTTGGTCCATATCAAGGAACTCTAATTTACTACCGTAGCCCAGGCTAGCTATTCCATCTCAATCTCGATATAGAGATGTAATCTTGCCGCTTGCCTTATATGTACACTTTAATATTCGCCCTTCCTCTGTATGTTTTCTATATTTGTTTTGTTTTTGGCTCAATTAACCATTGGATTGTAATCTTACCTGTTGTCTTGCATGTATTTTTATCACGTCACATCCGTGGGAGTGAGATACTTGCTGACGGCGTCGGCCGTCCCCCTACCCACTTCGTATAAAGCGCATGCATGCGCAATGACGTAACCAGTGGCCTGAGGAAGCGCGTCTTAGCGCGCGTAACGGCCGTCGCTGCTTGCAACTATGTGTCCGCCCCGGATCCTTTTTGCTACCTGCTGAGGAAGCCACAATAAAAGACACCCTTGATACATTTCGGTGAGTGCCGCAACTTTATTTCTATTCCTCCCTCCAAGTTGCCATTTGTCTACTATAAATTACTTTCTGCTGAGCACCACGTTGAGAAGTGTTTTCTACTGCATGTGGCCCGGTCTAAATACGGCGTGATCAGTGTATGCAGTGCCGCCTGACTATAATCTACGTCTCCCTGTATTCATTAAACCAGGCACTCCCTGCTCTGAAGAGGGGAGGGTGCCTGGTTCATAGGAAAAGGTCAGAAATTGATGGAAACACCACCGAAATGGTTCGGGAACAGCATGGGGAGGATGTCTGGATGCACTTGAACTCCCAGGTCGCTGCTGGGAACGATGTTGTCCGAGCAGTAAGCCACTTTTACAGACTGACAATAATACACACAAAACCAAACAAAAAATCTAATTTAGAGGAAAAATTGTTAGGAAACATTCTTTCCTGTATATTTACTTGTATATAAAGTGCAAGTGCTGCCAAAAATTACAAGGAAGAGGTACTCCGATACAACCTGTATATCACATAAAGGAGGGCCTCATTCACATTGTGGTACAATTGTTCATGTTGTGGGACTCCTACACTCATAAAGCCTATGCACTAAGTGAAAGGGCTGCCAAAAATTAAAAGGAACCGGCACTCCAATACACCCTTTTTACACATAAAGGAGGGATTCATACACAGCCGTGAAAAATTATGATTGATGGCCTGCTGGTGACTCTCAAAAACATTTGGAGCAAGAGCCTGCTGATCTGACCATCTAAAACATTATGGGTCAGGGTCTGCTGCCGCTTTGGTGACTCTAGATTACCTGGGGCCGATCGCATGTCCCCGTGACGATCCATTCAGATGTCTGGCTTATCAACTTTCGATGTTATTGTCAGCGCAAAACCATGGTGACTACGGGTAACGGAGAATCAGGGTTCGATTCTGGAGAGGGAGCCTAAGAAACGGCTACGGCTACCACATCCAAGCAAGGCATCATGCGCGCAAATTACCTATTAGGTATAATTAGGTGAGGGCCTGCAGGTGAGCTGACCCTGTAAAAGATTTTAGGTGCGGGCTTGCTGGTGAGCTGACCCTGTAAAACATTATATGCGAGGGCTTGCTGGTGAGCTGATCCTCTAAAAAATTATATACGAGGGCCTGCAGTTGAGCTGACCCTGTAAAACATTATATGCAAAGGGCATATATGCGAGGGCATTATATGCAACGAATAAGCATGTTGATATGATGGAAGAGGAGAAAGAGTATGAGAAAAGGAAGATTCAACCATATACACTTGTTTGTATGGAAGGGGTGCATGGGAATACAGTGTATTCAGTACATTATAAACAACACATTTAAAGTGCCTTTATGTTCATCAGCTTTCCTCTGGTGGAGTCGAGAAGTCATGGTCAATCCAGGCCTTGTTCATTTTTATAAGAGTCAACCTGTCAGCATTTTCAGTTGACAGGCGGATACGCTTATCTGTTATAATGCTACCAGCAGAACTATATACCAGCTCAGACAAAACGCTGGCGGCAGGCCAGCACCTCCAAGGCGCAGAGCGCCAGTTCGTGCCACGTGTCCAGCTTGGACACCCAGTAGTTGTAAGGCACTGAGGGATTATTGAGGACGCTGACACGGTCTGCTATGTACTCCTTCACCATCTTCCAAAATGTTTCCATCCTTATGACACTAGCCCGCACATCGGGGTGAGAGTGCTGGCAGGGTGTCATGAAACTATCCCAGGCTTGGAGAGTACCCTGCCTCTGTTGGAACAGCTGTGTGTTCCCCCTGTCTCCCCTCCTCGGTTGGCCAAGGAACTACGGACTCTGCCACCAGTGTTGTCAGATGGAAATTTTTGTAGCAATTTTTCAGCAAGGATCTTCTGGTATTGCACCGTTTTACGCGTCCTTTCCACCAGAGGAATGAGAGATGAGAAGTTCTCTTTGTAGCGGGGGTTGAGAAGGGTGAACAACTAGTAATCCCGTGTTGTCTAAAATATAATCCGCGTGTCGCGGGAAAGGCAGCCTAACATGAAGTCAGCCATATGTGCCAGAGTACCAACAGGCAAGACTTCGCTGTTGTCATCAGGAGGATCACTCTCAATCTCCTCATCTTCTCCCTTCTTTTTTTGCCCACCCATGCTGAGCAGATGGAATTAAACTTCCATGGGTACTACCCTCTGTAGCGGAGGCAACCGTCTCCTGCTCCTCTTCATTGTCCAATTCTCGCTGAGAAGACAAACTGAGGGTGGTCTGGCTATCACCCTGTGTCTTCCCCATTTCCACCTCTTCAACATGCAAAGTGTCGTCCTTGATTGTGATCAGCGAGCGTTTGAGTAGACACAGAAGTGGGATGGTTACGCTGATAATGATAGCGTTATCGACGCTCACCATCTGTGTTGATTCCTCAAAGTTTCTTAAAACCTCACAGAGGTCAGACATCCATGCCCACTCCTCGCTTGTGAATAGCAGAAGCTGACTGGAAAGGCGACGCCCATGTTGCAGCTGGTATTTCACTACTGCCCTCTGCTGCTCGCAAAGCCTGGCCAACATGTGGAACGTCGAGTTCCAGCTCGTGCTCACGTCACACAACAGCCAGTGAGCTGGAAATTTCAAGCGCTGCTGCAGCATTGACAGACCGGCTGAAGCTGTCGATGACTTGCGGAAATGTGCACACACGAGGCGCACCTTCACCAGTAGCTCAGGCAAATTGGGGCAGGTTTTGAGAAACCGCTGATCCACTAAGTTTAAGACGTGGGCTAGGCATGGTATGTGTCTGAGCTTGCCGAGCTCCAAAGCCGCCACCAAGTTATGGCCATTATCAGACACAACCATGCCTGGTTCTAGGTTAAGTGGAGAGAGCCACAGCTCAGTCTGGTTTCTTATCCCCTGCCACAGCTCTGCGGCGGTGTGCTGTTTGTCCCCTAAGCATATCAGCTTCAGCACGGCCTGTTGCCGCTTCCCCACTGCAGTGCTACACTGCTTCCAGCTACCGACTGATGACTGACTGGTTCTGCATGAGGATAATTTGGAGGTGGAGGAGGAGGCGGAGAAGCCACTAACGTAGGTGCTGGCAGAAACCCCGATCGACGTAGGGCCCGCAATCCTTGGCGTCAGTAGCACCTGTGCCATCCCACGGTACGACTCGCTCCCAGCCTCCACAACATTCACCTAGAGTGCTGTCAGGGAAATGTAGCTTCCCTGGCTGAATGCACTTGTCTATGTGTCCGTGGTTAAGTGGACCTTCCCAGTAACTGCGTTGGTCAGGGCACGTGTGATGTTACGGGACACATGTTGGTGTAAGGCGGGCATGGCACACCTTGAAAATTAGTGGCGGCTGGGGACTGCGTAACGCGAGATGGCAGCCGACATCAGGCTTCAGTGTCCACAAGCCTAAGTGGCAACATTTCCAGGACCAGTAATTTGGGAAGCTGCACATTTAGTGCTATGGCCTGTGGGTGGGTGGCTGGGTATTTGTGCTTGCGTTCAAATGCATGGGGTAAGGACATTTGTACGCTACCCTGGAATACGGAAGTGTATGTGGTCGCTGATGGTGCTTGCAAAGGTCCAGGTGCAGGGCGGGAGGCATCCAGGCCTGCGTCTTGGACAGGGGATTGGCCAGCACGTAGCACAGGGGAAGAGGAGGTAGTGGTGTGACCCGCAGACACAGATTGTGGACCTATTACGGTGCTTTGATGCCATGTAGCGGATCATGCTGGTGGTGGTGAGGTTGCTAGTGTTCACGCCCTGCTCTTTTTTGTATGGACAGGTTGCAAATAGTGATGGACGAACATCGGCCGGGACAATTCGCGAACGCGAGTTCTCGATCAAATGTTCGCGAACCGCGCATTCGCATCGCGCCCATTGACTTTAATAGCAAGCGAACCTGAAAAACCTTCAGGTCATATTTGCATATTTGCGCTTGCTATTTGCATATTTGCGCCTGCTATTTGCGCCTGCTATTAAAGTCAATGGGCGCGATGCAAATGCGCGGTTCGCGAGCATTTGATTGAGAACTTGCGTTCGCGAATTGTCCCGGCCGATGTTCGTCCATCACTATTTGCAACCTGTTCCATACAAAAAAGAGCAGGGGCGTGAACACTAGCAACCTCTCCACTATGAGTGCACAAATAGTCCCACAGCATGGACAGTGACATACCAGAGGGGGATCATTCCCACAAAAAATATGCATTTTAATCAGGGGACGTTTTTATGTGTCCTAAAAGCAAACTCTCAAAAATGTGCCCTGCTGAAGCCTAGAAATGTTTTATTTCCTATCAGTTTGATGTATACAAATGTTCAGCACTCCACGTTTTTGTATCCTGCAGAGTCCATTAAAAAAATGCATACTTTAACGTAATTTTTTTTTCTACCATGGAACTGTATGGTGAACGGACGCCACTGTACGGCATCAGTCTGAGGCATCTGTTAACGCATACATTTTTGGTATGCATTAAATGGATGGCAAAAATAGGATGTGAACCCAGCCCTAGTGTCAGAATAAGCACCAGTACACAGCGGAGCAAAGTGGCGGAGAGGGGAGGCCGCCAAGCACTGACAGAGCGCTACCTGGTCCTGGTGGTCAAGGATAAGGACTGTGTTTCCCAAGGATCATTTTCTACTGGGAAAAACTGGGCACAGTATAATACACTAGAATCTATATAATATAAAGATATTAGCCCTACCCCCGACTAATAATACAATTAGTTGGTCATTTATTATATAGAAATACGTCTATGTTAGGCGCAACGTCCCTAGCACCGCAATCTGCATATTTTTCCCGCTCATGCCAGGTCTCAAAAAGGATGGCGTGGGCAGGGAAAGGGATACAGTTATGGCCATCCAGTTATTGGATACCACCGCCATACATTGACCGGAAAACACCTCTGTGCAGTGACTGGATAACAATGCCATACCGTGACCGGATAAACGGGTGTAAGGGGGCACAGTACAGGGAATGACTAGGGGCACATCACAGGGTGTGGTAAGAGGGCACAATGCAGGGTATAAGGAGGCACAGTACGGGGTGAGGGGCACAGTACAGGGTGGGGGGCACAGTCGGTTCATACGCCACTATAATGAGAGGCAGAGGAGTGAGAGAGGGGTGTGATTATGTGGCTAGAGATAAAAAATTTTAACTGTCGGCCAGTACAGGCCCCAAAAATTAGGCAATAGGCATTCACCTGACAGCAAAGAACTTTGGATTCTGTGGCTGGAGGTACATTAGGCTGCTTTCACACTCGCGTTTGGTGCGGATCCGTCATGGATCTGCACAGACGGATCCGCACCGAAAATACAAACGCATGCATCCGTTCAGAACGGATCCGTTTGTATTATCTTTAACATTGCCATATTGTGTCAGTGAAAACGTTCCCATTGACTTACATTGTGTGTCAGGACGAATCCGTTTGCTTCCGCATTGTTAGGCGGACACCAAAATGCTGCAAGCAGCGTTTTGGTGTCCGCCTCCAGAGTGGAATAGAGGCGGAACGGAGGCAAACTGATGCATTCTGAATAGATCCTTATCCATTCAGAATGCATTAGGGCAAAACTGATTTGTTTTGGACCGCTTGTGAGAACCCTGAAACGGATCTCACAAACGGAAACCAAAACTCCAGTGTGAAAGTAGCCAGGATAAAAATTTAACTGTCGGCCAGTACAGGCCCCAAAAATTAGGAAATAGGAATTCACCTGACAACAAAGAACTTTGGATTCTGTGGCTGGAGGTATATTAGGCGGTCACAGGATAAATATGTAACTGTCGGCCAGTACAGGCCCCAAAAATTTGCCAAAAGGCATTCACCTGACAGCAAAGAACTTCGGATTCTGTGGCTGGAGGTACATTAGGCGGTCACAGGATAAAAATGTAACTGTCGGCCAATACAGGCCCCAAAATTTAGGCATTCACCTGACATAAAAGGCCATTTATGCCGCTGTATATACACAAGACAAGGACCATTCTTTGTTCTGGGTTCTGGCGTTTGTGTGGGCTGGCATGGGGAAATTCAATTACACGTGGTCATCACAGGTGTTGAATTTCTCCGAGATCCATGCCTCATTAATTTTTAAAAATGTGAGGTAGTCCACACTGTTGTGAGATAATCGAGTGCGCTTATCGGTCATGATCCTCCCTGCTGTGCTGAACATCCTTTCGGACAGGACACTCGACGAGGGACAAGCCAAGAGTTCCATGGCAAATTGTGCCAGCTCTGGCCACAGGTCAAGCCTGCACACCCAGTATTCAAGGGGTTCCTGGCTTCTCAGAGCGTCCACATCGGCCGTTAACCCGATGTAGTCGGACACCTGTCGGTCTAGGCGTTCCCTGAGGCTGGATCCAGAGGGTGGCTGTCGGTGGGTTGGCTGCAAGAATGATCTCATATCCAAAGTGGCCAACACATCTTCAAACCGCCCTCGTTTTACAGACGCGGTAGGATTGGTACCCGCACCTGTTTTGCTCTGGGTGGAAATTCCTCTGCCAGTGCCCACAACAGCAGAATGCAGCATCTCTCGCAGCAAGGCCTGGAAATGCTGCATTCTGACAGCCCTCTGTGATGCTGGTAACATGTCCGCCATTTTGTGTTTGTACCGGGGGTCTAAGTACATTGCCACCCAGTACAGGTCCTTGACCTTTATGCTTTTTATACGGGGGTCCCTCTTCAAACACTGGAGCATGAAGGCCCCCATTTGCACTAAATTGGAACCGGTGGAGCGCCCTGGCTCCTGCTCATCGCCCAGGAGAATGTCATCCTTGGTCTCCTCCCCCCAGCCACGGACAACACCAGGGATCCCCGAAAAGTTTAAAGCCTGCTCTTCTTGCTCCTCCTCCTCCCCCCAGCCCCCATCCTCCTCTGACTCCTCTTCAGACTCCTGCTGACTTTTCTCAGATGGAATAGCCCCCTGGGAATTCATTCAGCATTGCGACTTCCTCATCTTCCAGCTCCTCGACGGCTTGATCAATGACACGACGCAATGCATGCTCCAGAAAGAAGGTGTAAGGTACTGATGGCGCCCTGGCTGCGACTGAACAGTTTGGTGATCTCATCTTAATGGCCGAAGAAGTCTGCATGTGTTGCGCATGAGCAGCTACTGGCACAATGAAAAAAAAATTTCAAATCCCCAGAACCTGTCCTGCCGCAGAGTTTGTACAGGTAGTCGTTAAACGGCACATTTCTGCTTGAGAAGCCTATCAAGCATATACAAGGTGGAGTTCCAGCTCGTCGGGCAGTCACAAATCAGAAATCTGACGGGCAAGTGGTGTCGCCGCTGAACGTCAGCAAGGCGACCCATGGCCGTGTATGACCTTCTAAAATGGGCAGAGATTTTCCTGGTCTGCCGCAAGACGTCCTGGACCCCGGGGTATTTGGCAATGAATCGCTGCATGACTAAGTTCAGGATGTGTGCCATGCACGGCACGTGTGTCATTTTTACCTGTTTCAGCGCGCTCAGCAGATTAGCACCATTGTCGCACACCACTTTACCAACTGTCAAATTGAGCAGGGTTAGCCACTAAACGGCCTGTGACCGCAGAGCTGAAAGCAGTGCAGGATCGGTGTGGGTCTTGGCTTCCAAGCACAACAGCAGCAGCACAACATGGCAGCGTCTGACCTGGCACGTCGAATAGGTTCTGGGGAGCTTGGGGGGTGCAACGTAAGAGGCGGTAGAAGTGGAAAAGGAGAAGTCAGATGAGGAGGAGACGGAGGATGGAGGAGTAGAAGGGGAAGAAGAAGAGGCAGGCCTGCATGCAATCCATGGTGGTAACACCAAATCCACATGGGTGCCAAGGGTCACATGTTTGATGGCCATCAGAAGGTTCACCTAGTGGGCAGTAAAAGTTATGTACCTTCCCTGCCCGTGTTTGCTAGGCCACGTGTCTGTGGTCAGATGTATCTTGGCACCGACACTGTGTGCCAGAGATATATTAACTTGCCGCTGAACTTGGCCATATAGTTCAGGGATGCCCTTCATAGTTCAGAAATATTGCCTTCCGGGGACCTTTCATTGTGGTGTGCCAATGGCCACAAATTTTCTAAAGACCTCTGAGTCCACCAATTTTTATGGCAGTAGTTGGCAGACTAGCAGTTCCGACAAGCCAGCGGTCAGCCGTTGTGCAAGAGGATTATCCGGCGTTATCATTTTTACGCTCGAACATTTGGGCCACGGAAGCCTGCCTTGAGCCAGATGAACGTGACGACGGCACGATGGAAGGTGGAGTGGAGGACAATTGGGAGGAGAGAGGAGAAGAGGCAGGACGTGGAGCGCCGGGAGTGTGGCTTTGTGGGTTTTGACGGCGTTGCTCCCACTGGGCTCAGTGATCGGAGGCCAGGTGACTTCTTAAGGCGGTCGTCCCTAGGTGAGTGTTGGGCTTACCACGACTTATGTGTTGACAGCACAGGCTGCAGATGGCAACACTATTATCAGCAGGTGACTCGTTAAAAAAAGCCCACACTGCGGAGCTATGTGCCAGCGTCCTGGGAGCGCAAGATGTGACCGTGCATGGTGGATGGCTCTCTCCAGATACATTTGCAGTATGCTTTTTGCCTCCTGTGCACTGCGAGTTCTGCCTGCTTCTCCTCCTTCTCCTCCCTATCTACTGCTCTGTCTCTCCCTCTGAACTCCCCTCCTCTTCCTCTCTTGTGGGCACCCACGTGACGTCCATCGACATGTCATCATCGCCACCTTCACCACCACTGACATTAGAGATCTCGGAGAAGGCAGCAACAGCAGGGACCACCCTCCTTAGGCTGATCTGGGTACTGTCGTCAGACCGCTGAGTGGCGGCCATTGCTACCTCCTTTTCCTCATCCGATGTCAGGAATGGCTGCGCATCGGTAATGTCTGGGAATAGATAGGAAAATAATTCCTCTGACTCGAGTGGAGGGGCTATGGTATTGGTGGTGGTAGTGTCTATAGGGGTGCACACAGCAGAGAGTGAGGAGGGTGCAGATTCAGAGGATGAGGTGGTGCAGAAGCAGAAGGCGGAGTGAGCCAGTCAACCAACTCTGGTGAGCCATTTGAAGTTATTGCACGCGTCTTCTCTAACTTCCCACTTAGGCTCCGGCCTGGTGCACCTGTGCGACCGCTACCATCCCTATGGAATGGTCTGCCTCTTCCTCTGCCTGTCATTTTCTAAATGACCCTCTGCATAAGTCTGTAGAGTAGAGCAATATTTGTGGAAAAAGGTATATCGCAGCCCTCAATCAGTATTTGGTAGAAGAAGGTATATAGCAATAGCACCCTTTATCAGTATTTTGTGTAAGAAGGTATATAGCACCCCTCAATCAGTATTTAGCGGAAACGGGTATATGGCACCCCTCAATCAGTATTTTATGGAAGCAGGTGTATCGCAGCCCTCAATCAGTATTTGGTGGAGGAATATATATAGCAAAAGCACCCCTCAATCAATATTTTGTGAAAGAAGGTATATAGCACCCCTCAATCAGTATTTGGTAGAAACAGGTATATAGCATCCCTCAATCAGTATTTGGCGGAAACAGGTATATGTCACCCCTCAATCAGTATTTTGTGGAAGCAGGTGTATATCACCCCTCAATCAGTATTTGGCAGAAAGAGGTATATAGCACCCCTCAATCAGTATTTGGCGGAAACAGGTATATGGCACCCCTCAATTAGTATTTGGCGGAAACAGGTATATAGCACCCCTCAATCAGTATTTGGCGGAAACAGGTATATGGCACCCCTCAATCAATATTTTGTGGAAGCAGGTGTACTGCAGCCCTCAATCAATATTTGATGGAATAAGGTATATAGTAATAGCATCCCTCAATCAGTATTTTGTGGAAGAAGTTATATAGCACCCCTCAATCAGTATTTGGCGGAAACAGGTATATAGTACCCCTCAATCAGTATTTGGCAGAAACAGGTATTTGGCACCCCTCAATCAGTATTTTGTGGAAGCAGGTGTATTTCAGCCCTCAATCAGTATTTGGTGGAAGAAGGTATATAGCAATAGCACTCCTCAATCAGTATTTTGTGGAAGACGGTATATGGCACCCCTCAATCAGTATTTGGCGGAAACAGGTATATAGCACCCCTCAATCAGTATTTGGCGGAAACTGGTATATAGAACCCCTCAATCAGTATTTAGCGGAAACAGGTATATAGCACCCCTCAATCAGTATTTGGTGGAAATAGGTATATAGCACCCCTCAACCAGTATTTGGCGGAAACAGGTATATGACACCCCTCAATCAGTATTTTGTGGAAGCAGGTGTATTTCAGCCCTCAATCAGTATTTGGTGGAGGAAGATATATAGCAATAGCACCCCTCAATCAGTATTTTGTAGAAGAAGGTATATAGCATCCCTCAATCAGTATTTGGCGGAAACAAGTATATAGCACCCCTCAAAAAGTATTTGGAAGAAACAGGTATATGGCACCCCGCAATCAGTATTTTGTGGAAGCAAGTGTATCGCAGCCCTCAATCAGTATTTGGTAGAAGAAGGTATATAGCAATAGCACCCCTCAATCAGTATTTTGTGGAAGAAGGTATATAGCACCCCTCAATCAGTATTTGGCGGAAACAGGTATATAGCACCCCTCAACCAGTATTTGGCGTAAACAGGAATATGGCACCCCTCAATCAATATTTTGTGGAAGCAGGTGTACTGCAGCCCTCAATCTGTATTTGATGGAATAAGGTATATAGCAATCAGTATTTTGTGGAAGAAGTTATATTGCACCCCTCAATCAGTATTTGGCAGAAACAGGTATATAGCATCCCTCAATCAGTATTTGGTGGAAACAGGTATATGGCACCCCTCAATCAGTATTTTGTGGAAGCAGGTGTATTTCAGCCCTCCATCAGTATTTGGTGGAAGAAGGTATATAACAATAGCACCCCTCAATCAGTAGTTTGTGGTGGAAGGTATATAGCATCCCTCAATCAGTATTTGGCGGAAACAGGTATATAGCACCCCTCAATCATTATTTTGCGGAAACAGGTATATAGCACCCCTCAAAAAGTATTTGGAAGAAACAGGTATATGGCACACCGCAATCAGTATTTTGTGGAAGCAAGTGTATCGCAGCCCTCAATCAGTATTTGGTAGAAGAAGGTATATAGCAATAGCACCCCTCAATCAGTATTTAGTGGAAGAAGGTTTATGGCACCCCTCAATCCGTATTTGGCGGAAACAGGTATATACCACCCCTCAATCAGTATTTGTCGGGAACAGGTATATGGCACCCCTCAATCAGTATTTTGTGGAAGCAGATGTTTTGCAGCCCTCAATCAGTATTTGGTGGAAGAAGGTATATACCAATAGCACACCTCAATCAGTATTTTGTGTAAAAAGGTATATGGCACTCCTCAATCAGTATTTGGTGGAAACAGGTATATAGCACCCCTCAATCAGTATTTGGTGGAAACAGGTATATGGCACCCCTCAATCAGTACTTGGCAGAAACAGGTATATAGCACCCCTCAATCAGTATTTGGCGAAAACTGGTATATACAGTAGCACTCCTTAATCAGTATTTGGCGGAAACAGGTATATAGCACCCCTCAATCAGGATTTTGTGGAAGAAGGTATATCGCAGCCCTCAAGCAGTTTTCTGAGGGGCAACAGTTATATCACACCCGTTTCAATTAGTTACTCCAATAGCGTTTGTCCCTCTATCTAGCTGTGGTATTGCAGCAGAACCGCACACAACTGCTGCACAATACAAATACACTATAATATAATTTCTATGTTAGAAAGTATATTATAAGTATATCAGACCCCTCTATATCACACCTATCGATAGCACACCTATACCAGTCCTTAAAAAGACTTTTGTGGACCTATTAGCTAGCGTTTGGTGTCCGTAACTGTCCCTGCTCCAAAATGTAACCTCTCTCTACACTGGCAAAACACATAATGTAAAATGGCTGCCAGATCGGGTTCTGTTATAGCAGGGGTGGGCAATTATTTTTTCGATGGGGCCACATGAGAAACTGAAAATATTTTGGAGGGCCGGGCCAAAAGGCTAAACTCAATACTGCATAAAA
>NW_024400359.1:0-7500 GCF_905171765.1 Bufo bufo
CCATAGACCTCCCTCATACACTGTATGTGAGGCACTGACTTCTCTATAGACCTCCCTCATACACTGTATGTGAGGCCACTGACTTCTCCATAGACCCTCCCTATACACAGTATTGAGGCACTGACTTCTCTATAGCCCTCCCTCATACACTGTATGTGAGGCACTGACTTCTCCATAGACCTCCCTCATACACTGTATGTGAGGCATGAGGCACTGACTTCTCCATAGACCTCCCTCATACACTGTATGTGAGGCACTGACTTCTCCATAGACCTCCCTCATACACTGTATGTGAGGCACTGACTTCTCCATAGACCTCCTCATACACTGTATGTGAGGCACTGACTTCTCCATAGACCTCCTCATACACTGTATGTGAGGCACTGACTTCTCCATAGACCTCCCTCATACACTGTATATGAGGCACTGACTTCTCCATAGACCTCCCTCATACACTGTATGTGAGGCACTGACTTCTCATAGACCTCCCTCATACACTGTATGTGAGGCACTGACTTCTCCATAGACCTCCTCATACACTGTATGTGAGGCACTGACTTCTCCATAGACCTCCCTCATACACTGTATATGAGGCACTGACTTCTCCATAGACCTCCCTCATACACTGTATGTGAGGCACTGACTTCTCCATAGACCTCCTTCATACACTGTATGTGAGGCACTGACTTCTCCATAGACCTCCCTCATACACTGTATATGAGGCACTGACTTCTCCATAGACCTCCCTCATACACTGTATGTGAGGCACTGACTTCTCTATAGACCTCCCTCATACACTGTATGGGAGCCATGAGGCACTGACTTCTCTATAGACCTCCCTCATACACTGTATGTGAGGCACTGACTTCTCCATAGACCTCCCTCATACACTGTATGTGAGGCATGAGGCACTGACTTCTCTATAGACCTCCCTCATACACTGTATGTGAGGCACTGACTTCTCCATAGACCTCCCTCATACACTGTATGTGAGGCACTGACTTCTCCATAGACCTCCCTCATACACTGTATGTGAGGCATGAGGCACTGACTTCTCCATAGACCTCCCTCATACACTGTATGTGAGGCATGAGGCACTGACTTCTCTATAGACCTCCCTCATACACTGTATGTGAGGCATGAGGCACTGACTTCTCCATAGACCTCCCTCATACACTGTATGTGAGGCACTGACTTCTCCATAGACCTCCCTCATACACTGTATGTGAGGCACTGACTTCTCCATAGACCTCCCTCATACACTGTATGTGAGGCACTGACTTCTCCATAGACCTCCTTCATACACTGTATGTGAGGCACTGACTTCTCCATAGACCTCCCTCATACACTGTATATGAGGCACTGACTTCTCCATAGACCTCCCTCATACACTGTATGTGAGGCACTGACTTCTCTATAGACCTCCCTCATACACTGTATGGGAGCCATGAGGCACTGACTTCTCTATAGACCTCCCTCATACACTGTATGTGAGGCACTGACTTCTCCATAGACCTCCCTCATACACTGTATGTGAGGCATGAGGCACTGACTTCTCTATAGACCTCCTTCATACACTGTATGTGAGGCACTGACTTCTCCATAGACCTCCCTCATACACTGTATGTGAGGCATGAGGCACTGACTTCTCTATAGACCTCCTTCATACACTGTATGTGAGGCACTGACTTCTCCATAGACCTCCCTCATACACTGTATGTGAGGCACTGACTTCTCCATAGACCTCCCTCATACACTGTATGTGAGGCACTGACTTCTCCATAGACCTCCTTCATACACTGTATGTGAGGCACTGACTTCTCCATAGACCTCCCTCATACACTGTATATGAGGCACTGACTTCTCCATAGACCTCCCTCATACACTGTATGTGAGGCACTGACTTCTCCATAGACCTCCCTCATACACTGTATGTGAGGCACTGACTTCTCCATAGACCTCCCTCATACACTGTATATGAGGCACTGACTTCTCCATAGACCTCCCTCATACACTGTATGTGAGGCATGAGGCACTGACTTCTCTATAGACCTCCTTCATACACTGTATGTGAGGCACTGACTTCTCCATAGACCTCCCTCATACACTGTATGTGAGGCATGAGGCACTGACTTCTCTTTAGACCTCCCTCATACACTGTATGTGAGGCACTGACTTCTCCATAGACCTCCCTCATACACTGTATGTGAGGCATGAGGCACTGACTTCTCCATAGACCTCCCTCATACACTGTATGTGAGGCACTGACTTCTCCATAGACCTCCCTCATACACTGTATGTGAGGCATGAGGCACTGACTTCTCTATAGACCTCCCTCATACACTGTATGTGAGGCACTGACTTCTCTATAGACCTCCCTCATACACTGTATGTGAGGCACTGACTTCTCTATAGACCTCCCTCGTACACTGTATGTGAGGCACTGACTTCTCTATAGACCTCCCTCATACACTGTATGTGAGGCACTGACTTCTCTATAGACCTCCCTCATACACTGTATGTGAGGCATTGACTTCTCCATACACCTCCCTCATACACTGTATGTGAGGCACTGACTTCTCTATAGACCTCCCTCGTACACTGTATGTGAGGCACTGACTTCTCTATAGACCTCCCTCATACACTGTATGTGAGGCATGAGGCACTGACTTCTCTATAGACCTCCCTCATACACTGTATACGAGGCACTGACTTCTCCATAGACCTCCCTCATACACTGTATATGAGGCACTGACTTCTCCATAGACCTCCTTCATACACTGTATGTGAGGCACTGACTTCTCCATAGACCTCCTTCATACACTGTATGTGAGGCACTGACTTCTCCATAGACCTCCTTCATACACTGTATGTGAGGCACTGACTTCTCCATAGACCTCCCTCATACACTGTATGTGAGGCACTGACTTCTCCATAGACCTCCCTCATACACTGTATGTGAGGCACTGACTTCTCTATAGACCTCCCTCATACACTGTATGTGAGGCACTGACTTCTCTATAGACCTCCCTCATACACTGTATACGAGGCACTGACTTCTCCATTGACCTCCCTCATACACTGTATATGAGGCACTGACTTCTCCATAGACCTCCCTCATACACTGTATGTGAGGCACTGACTTCTCTATAGACCTCCCTCGTACACTGTATATGAGGCACTGACTTCTCCATAGACCTCCTTCATACACTGTATGTGAGGCACTGACTTCTCCATAGACCTCCCACATACACTGTATGTGAGGCACTGACTTCTCCATAGACCTCCTTCATACACTGTATGTGAGGCACTGACTTCTCCATATACCTCCCTCATACACTGTATATGAGGCACTGACTTCTCCATAGACCTCCCTCATACACTGTATGTGAGGCATGAGGCACTGACTTCTCCATAGACCTCCTTCATACACTGTATGTGAGGCACTGACTTCTCCATAGACCTCCCACATACACTGTATGTGAGGCACTGACTTCTCCATAGACCTCCTTCATACACTGTATGTGAGGCACTGACTTCTCCATATACCTCCCTCATACACTGTATATGAGGCACTGACTTCTCCATAGACCTCCCTCATACACTGTATGTGAGGCATGAGGCACTGACTTCTCCATAGACCTCCCTCATACACTTTATGTGAGGCATGAGGCACTGACTTCTCCATAGACCTCCTTCATACACTGTATATGAGGCACTGACTTCTCCTTAGACCTCCCTCATACACTGTATGTGAGGCATGAGGCACTGACTTCTCCATAGACCTCCCTCATACACTGTATGTGAGGCACTGACTTCTCTATAGACCTCCCTCATACACTGTATGGGAGCCATGAGGCACTGACTTCTCTATAGACCTCCCTCATACACTGTATGTGAGGCACTGACTTCTCCATAGACCTCCCTCATACACTGTATGTGAGGCATGAGGCACTGACTTCTCTATAGACCTCCTTCATACACTGTATGTGAGGCACTGACTTCTCCATAGACCTCCCTCATACACTGTATGTGAGGCATGAGGCACTGACTTCTCTTTAGACCTCCCTCATACACTGTATGTGAGGCACTGACTTCTCCATAGACCTCCCTCATACACTGTATGTGAGGCATGAGGCACTGACTTCTCCATAGACCTCCCTCATACACTGTATGTGAGGCACTGACTTCTCCATAGACCTCCCTCATACACTGTATGTGAGGCATGAGGCACTGACTTCTCTATAGACCTCCCTCATACACTGTATGTGAGGCATGAGGCACTGACTTCTCTATAGACCTCCCTCATACACTGTATATGAGGCACTGACTTCTCTATAGACCTCCCTCATACACTGTATGTGAGGCACTGACTTCTCTATAGACCTCCCTCATACACTGTATGTGAGGCACTGACTTCTCCATAGACCTCCCTCATACACTGTATGTGAGGCACTGACTTCTCCATAGACCTCCCTCATACACTGTATGTGAGGCACTGACTTCTCCATAGACCTCCTTCATACACTGTATGTGAGGCACTGACTTCTCCATAGACCTCCTTCATACACTGTATGTGAGGCACTGACTTCTCCATAGACCTCCCTCATACACTGTATGTGAGGCACTGACTTCTCCATAGACCTCCCTCATACACTGTATGTGAGGCACTGACTTCTCCATAGACCTCCTTCATACACTGTATGTGAGGCACTGACTTCTCCATAGACCTCCCTCATACACTGTATGTCAAGCACTGACTTCTCCATAGACCTCCCTCATACACTGTATGTGAGGCACTGACTTCTCTATAGACCTCCCTCATACACTGTATGTGAGGCACTGACTTCTCCATAGACCTCCCTCATACACTGTATGTGAGGCACTGACTTCTCCATAGACCTCCCTCATACACTGTATGTGAGGCACTGACTTCTCCATAGACCTCCCTCATACACTGTATGTGAGGCATGAGGCACTGACTTCTCCATAGACCTCCTTCATACACTGTATATGAGGCACTGACTTCTCCATAGACCTCCTTCATACTCTGTATATGAGGCACTGACTTCTCCATAGACCTCCCTCATACAATTCATGTGCTGTGTGAGGCACTGACTTATCCATAGACCTCCCTCGTACACTGTATGTGAGGCACTGACTTCTCCATGCACCTCCCTCATACACTGTATGTGAGGCACTGACTTCTCCATACACCTCCCTCATACACTGTATGTGAGGCACTGACTTCTCTATAGACCTCCCTCATACACTGTATATGAGGCACTGACTTCTCCATAGACCTCCCTCATACACTGTATATGAGGCACTGACTTCTCCATAGACCTCCCTCATACACTGTATGTGAGGCACTGACTTCTCCATAGACCTCCCTCATACACTGTATATGAGGCACTGACTTCTCCATAGACCTCCCTCATACACTGTATATGAGGCACTGACTTCTCCATAGACCTCCCTCATACACTGTATATGAGGCACTGACTTCTCCATAGACCTCCTTCATACACTGTATATGAGGCACTGACTTCTCCATAGACTTCCCTCATACACTGTATATGAGGCACTGACTTCTCCATAGACTTCCCTTGTACACTGTATGTGAGGCACTGACTTCTCCATAGACCTCCCTCATACACTGTATATGAGGCACTGACTTCTCCATAGACCTCCCTCATACACTGTATATGAGGCACTGACTTCTCCATAGACCTCCCTCATACACTGTATATGAGGCACTGACTTCTCCATAGACCTCCCTCATACACTGTATTTGAGGCACTGACTTCTCCCATAGACCTCACTCATACACGCAGCATCATCTATATCCTTCTCCTCCTCCGCAGTGTATATCATCTATATCCTTCTCCTCCTCCGCAGTGTATATAATCTATATCCTTCTCCTCCTCTGCAGTGTATATCCTCTATATCCTCCTCCTCTGCAGTGTATATCCTCTATATCCTCCTCCTCCGCAGTGTATATCCTCTATATCCTCCTCCGCCGCAGTGTATATCCTCTATATCCTCCTCCGCCGCAGTGTATATCCTCTATATCTTCCTCCTCCTCCACAGTGTATATCCTCCATATCCTCCTCCGCAGTGTATATCCTCCTCCTCCTCCGCAGTGTATATCCTCCTCCTCCTCCGCAGTGTATATCCTCCTCCTCCTCCGCAGTGTATATCCTCTATATCCTCCTCCTCCTCTGTAGTGTATATCACCTATATCCTCCTCCTCCTCCTCTGCAGTGTATATCACCTATATCCTCCTCCTCCTCTGCAGTGTATATCCTCTATATCCTCCTCCTCCTCTGCAGTGTATATCCTCCTCCTCCTCTGCAGTGTATATCCTCTATATCCTCCTCCTCCTCTGCAGTGTATATCCTCTATATCCTCCTCTGCAGTGTATATCCTCTATATCCTCCTCCTCCTCTGCAGTGTATATCCTCTATATCCTCCTCCTCCTCTGCAGTGTATATCCTCTATATCCTCCTCCTCCTCTGCAGTGTATATCCTCTATATCCTCCTCCTCCTCTGCAGTGTATATCCTCTATATCCTCCTCCTCCTCTGCAGTGTATATCCTCTATATCCTCCTCCTCCTCTGCAGTGTATATCCTCTATATCCTCCTCCTCCTCCGCAGTGTATATCCTCTATATCCTCCTCCGCAGTGTATATCCTCTATATCCTCCTCCTCCTCCGCAGTGTATATCCTCTATATCATCCTCCTCCTCCTCCGCAGTGTATATCCTCTATATCCTCCTCCTCCGCAGTGTATATCCTCTATATCCTTCTCCTCCTCCGCAGTGTATATCCTTGGCAATGGAGAAAAAATAAATAAAAAATCCTGGGAAGCTAGGGACTCCCACATAGAGGCGCTAGCAGGGCACCACCCAACCTATAAGGACAACCTCCCACGTGCTGTCATGGGGGACGTCCTGGAAAAACGCTTCTAAACAGACTGAACCCGCGCAGAAAAAAATAAATGTAAACCCAGACAAAACTGACTGAACTTGTTTGCAAAATGGTGCGAGTTTCAGTGAACGCATCCTGAGCCAATCTGCATCGCTCGTGTGAAAGGGGCATGAATCTGTTTTCTTCATGATCAGTTTTAAAAAGCATGAGAAGGAAATACACTGTGGAGGAGGAGGATATACACTGTGGAGGAGGAGGATATACACTGTGGAGGAGGAGGATATACACTGTGGAGGAGGAGGATATACACTGTGGAGGAGGAGGATATACACTGTGGAGGAGGAGGATATACACTGTGGAGGAGGAGGATATACACTGTGGAGGAGGAGGATATACACTGTGGAGGAGGAGGATATACACTGTGGAGGAGGAGGATATACACTGTGGAGGAGGAGGATATACACTGTGGAGGAGGAGGATATACACTGTGGAGGAGGAGGAGGAGGATATACACTGTGGAGGAGGAGGAGGAGGATATACACTGTGGAGGAGGAGGAGGAGGATATAC
>NW_024400359.1:12500-35257 GCF_905171765.1 Bufo bufo
AACTGCCTTAATTCTACGTGGCATTGATTCCACAAGGTGCTGATAGCATTCTTTAGAAATGTTGGCCCATATTGATAGGACAGCATCTTGCAGTTGATGGAGATTTGAGGGATGCACATCCAGGGCACGAAGCTCCCGTTCCACCACATCCCAAAGATGCTCTATTGGGTTGAGATCTGGTGACTGTGGGGCCATTTTAGTACAGTGAACTCATTGTCATGTTCAAGAAACCAATGTGAAATGATTGGAGCTTTGTGACATGGTGCCTTATCCTGCTGGAAGTAGCCATCAGAGGATGGAGACATGTTCTCATTCTGTTTACCCCAAATTCGGACTCTACCATTTGAATGTCTCAACAGATATCGAGACTCATCAGACCAGGCAACATTTTTCCAGTCTTCATCAGTCCAATTTTGGTGAGCTCGTGCAGATTGTAGCCTCTTTTTCCTATTTGTAGTGGAGATGAGTGGTACCCGGTGGGGTCTTCTGCTGTTGTAGCCCATCCGCCTCAAGGTTGTGCGTGTTGTGGCTTCACAAATGCTTTGCTGCAGACCTCGGTTGTAACGAGTGGTTATTTCAGCCAACGTTGCTCTTCTATCAGCTTGAATCAGTCGGCCCATTCTCCTCTGACCTCCAGCATCCACAAGGCATGTTCGCCCACAGGACGGCCGCATACTGGATGTTTTTCCCTTTTCACACCATTCTTTGTAAACCCTAGAAATGGTTGTGCGTGAAAATCCCAGTAACTGAGCAGATTGTGAAATACTCAGACCGGCCCGTCTGGCACCAACAACCATGCCACGCTCAAAATGGCTTAAATCCCCTTTCTTTCCCATTCTGACATTCAGTTTGGAGTTCAGGAGATTGTCTCGACCAGGAGCCCCCCCTAAATGCATCGAAGGAACTGCCATGTGATTGGTTGGCTAGAGAATTGCATCAATGAGAAATAGAACAGGTGGCACTAATAATTCTTTAGGTGAGTGTATATACAGACAATTGCACTAAGCATGAAGAAGACGAGTTACAGACTGGTACAGAGGGAGGGCCCTGCCCGCGAGGCTTACAATCTACATGGTTCGGGAGAAGGGCACAGTCGGTGTGGGTGAAGCTGGTCATAGTGGTTTGCATCTATTCTCCCTCCAACCTCCAAGTAGCTGTCATTTACCACCCCAGGCCCAACCCAGCCATATATATATCTCTATGTATCTGTGTGTGTATATACATCTATCTATCTATCTATATATATCAGTGCCTTGTAAAAGTATTCACCCCCCTTGACTTTTGGTGCCTCACACCCTGGAATTAACATGGATTGTGTGAGGATTTCCATCCTGTAATTACAGAAGATGCCGACAACTCTGAAGATGTTTGTTTTATTGTGAAGTAAACAACTAATAGGACAAATACCAGAAAAGGTCAATGTGCAGAACTCTTCACCCCCTACAGTCAGTACTTTGTAGAGCCCCTTCTGCAGCAATCACAGCTCCAGGTCGCTCTGGATAAGTCTCTAGGAGCAGTTGCCACATCTGACCGCTGGGATTGTTGCCCGTTCCTCCTTGCAGAACGGCTCCGGCTCCTTCAGGTTGGATGTTTGTGAACAGCCATCTTCACGTCCGACCACAGATTTCCTATTGGATTGAGATCTGGGCTGTGACTCGGCCATTCCAACACATTTACAGGTTTCCTCTTAAACCCCTCAAGTGTTTCTTTAGCCGTGTGTTTGGGGTCATTGTCCTGCTGGAAGGTGAGCCTCCGTCCTGGCCTCAGATCACGCACAGAGTGGGGCAGGTTCTGCTGAAGGATATCCCTGTATTTAGCACCGTCCATCTTTCCCTCAGCTCTGACCAGTTTCCCAGTCCCCCCAGTATGATGCTGCCACCACCAGGTCTCACTGTGGGGATGGTGTTCTTTGGGTGATGTGTTGGGTTTGCTCCAGACATAGAGTTTTCTTTGGCCGATAAGTTCAATGTTAGTCTCCTCAGACCGGAGCCCCTTCCTCCATACATTTTGGGGTCTCCTCAGACCGGAGCCCCTTCCTCCATACATTTTGGGGTCTCCCACAGGCCTTTTCACAACCTCACAACGCGCCTTATTGTCTTTAGCTGATAGTAATGGCTTTCTTCTGGCCGCTCTGCCATAAAGTCCAACTCTATAGAGCGTACGGCTTATTGTCGTCCTATGTACAGATCCTCCAGTCTCTGCTGTGGACTCTGCAGCTCCTCCAGGGTCACCTCAGGTCTCTGTGCTGCCTCTCTGATTAATGCCCTTCTTGCCCGGTCCGTGGTTTTGGTGGGCGGCCGTCTCTTGGCAGGTTTGCTGTTGTGCCATGTTCTTTCCATTTGGTTATGATAGATTTAATGGCGCTCCTGGGGATCATCACAGATTTGGATATTTTTATAACCTAACCCTGACTTGTACTTCTCCAACATTGTCCCTTACTTGTTTGGAGAGTTCCTCGGCCTTCATGGCAGGGTTTGGTTAGTGACGCCTCTTGCTTAGGTGTTGCAGCCTCTGGTGTGTCTATGTGATGACAGATCATGTGACACTTAGATTGCACACAGGTGACATCATGTCACTAATCATGTGACTTCTGAAGGTAACTGGTTGCACCAGAGCTTTTTATGGGCTCCTAACAAAGGGGGTGAATACATACGCACAGGACAATTTCTGTTTTCTGAGCAATAGTTTATTTATATATTTTAAGTCAGAAAAAAGTGAGTGGTTAGACCCGCGCTGATCATGCAGTATTATGTGATGTTACCTATATACAGGTGAAACGCGAAAAATTAGAATATGGTGAAAAGTCCATTTATTCCAGTAATGTAACTGTAAGGTGACACTGACACCGGAGACTCATCGCGGGCAGCGAGATATCTCCGGCCTGTATTGGGTATAATGTGGAGGATTACGGCTTATGAAACCCCAAAGTCTCTATGCGGAGGTCCCCTTTGCTCAGGGGGTACGGAGTAATCCGCCGACTAGAGGGCGACACTTTGAGCCAAGAATATTCAACCTTTTCACAAAATTCTAATTTTAAGCTGCATTAATGCAATTCCTTTTAATTTGCATTACTGAGATAAATGGACTTTGCACGATATTCTAATTCTTCGAGTTTCACCTGTATATAGGAATAAATCCCCTCTAAGAGCCGCTTGCAGTTATTATTAACTTAATGCAATTGCTAAACAAGTTTGGCGCGCTCCTACCGCGGCGGTGTACTACTTACCTGTCTCTGCTGCGGGCGGTATTCCTCTTGGATAAGGATGGTGGCGCTGTTTGACTTAGGGGTGGGTGAGTCTTCAGCATCCACTACCAGCGCGCGCGGTCCCGGCCGGTGTAGTAATCCGATGGAAAAAAATCTTCTGTGTGACGTCACACTTGGTACGGATGCCTGCTTGGACCAAAACACTGACGCATTTCAGAACTGCTGAGTTCCTTCCTCAGGGATAGCTTTGGTCCCTCCTGCTCATGAATAAATAGGCGTCCGTTTCTATGGTTACTCATCCTATTCGCTACTCCTAATGGCAAAACAGCCTATTTCAGCATCTCTATGTCCGATATATATTAGCTGTGTCCGCCATATATATATATACACTGCTCAAAAAAATAAAGGGAACACTTAAACAACACAATGTAACTCCAAGTCAATCGCACTTCTGTAAAATCAAACTGTCCACTTAGGAAGCAACACTGAGTGACAATCAATTTCACATGCTGTTGTGCAAATGGGATAGACAACAGGTGGAAATTATAGGCAATTAGCAAGACACCCCCAATAAAGGAGTGGTTCTGCAGGTGGTGACCACAGACCACTTCTCAGTTCCTATGCTTCCTGGCTGATGTTTTGGTCACTTTTGAATGCTGGCGGTGCTTTCACTCTAGTGGTAGCATGAGACGGAGTCTACAACCCACACAAGTGGCTCAGGTAGTGCAGTTTATCCAGGATGGCACATCAATGCGAGCTGTGGCAAGAAGGTTTGCTGTGTCTGTCAGCGTAGTGTCCAGAGCATTGAGGCGCTACTAGGAGACAGGCCAGTACATCAGGAGACGTAGAGGAGGCCGTAGGAGGACAACAACCCAGCAGCAGGACCGCTACCTCCGCCTTTGTGCAAGGAGGAACAGGAGGAGCACTGCCAGAGCCCTGCAAAATGACCTCCAGCAGGCCACAAATGTGCATGTGTCTGCTCAAACGGTCAGAAACAGACTCCATGAGGGTGATATGAGGGCCCGACGTCCACAGGTGGGGGTTGTGCTTACAGCCCAACACCGTGCAGGACGTTTGGCAATTGCCAGAAAACACCAAGATTGGCAAATTCGCCACTGGCGCCCCTGTGCTCTTCACAGATGAAAGCAGGTTCACACTGAGCACATGTGACAGACGTGACAGAGTCTGGAGACGCCGTGGAGAACGTTCTGCTGCCTGCAACATCCTCCAGCATGACCGGTTTGGCATTGGGTCAGTAATGGTGTGGGGTGGCATTTCTTTGGAGGGCCGCACAGCCCTCCATGTGCTCGCCAGAGGTAGCCTGACTGCCATTAGGTACCGAGATGAGATCCTCAGACCCCTTGTGAGACCATATGCTGGTGCGGTTGGCCCTGGGTTCCTCCTAATGCAAGACAATGCTAGACCTCATGTGGCTGGAGTGTGTCAGCAGTTCCTGCAAGATGAAGGCATTGATGCTATGGACTGGCCCGCCCGTTCCCCAGACCTGAATCCAATTGAGCACATCTGGGACATCATGTCTCGCTCTATCCACCAACGTCACGTTGCACCACAGACTGTCCTTGAGTTGGCAGATGCTTTAGTCCAGGTCTGGGAGGAGATCCCTCAGGAGACCGTCCGCCACCTCATCAGGAGCATGCACAGGCGTTGTAGGGAGGTCATACAGGCACGTGGAGGCCACACACACTACTGAGCCTCATTTTGACTTGTTTTAAGGACATTACATCAAAGTTGGATCAGCCTGTAGTGTGTTTTTCCACTTTAATTTTGAGGGTGACTCCAAATCCAGACCTCCATGGGTTGAAAAATTTGATTTCCATTTTTTATTTGTGTGATTTTGTTGTCAGCACATTCAACTATGTAAAGAACTAAGTATTTCAGAAGAATATTTAATTAACTCAGATCTAGGATGTGTTATTTCTGTGTTCCCTTTATTTTTTTGAGCAGTGTATATATATATATAAAGGCGGACACAGCTAATATAAGTCAAGCAGCGCCACCATCCTTATCCAAGAGGAATACCGCCCGCAGCAGAGACAGGTAAGTAGTACATCGCCGCGGTAGGAGCGCGCCAAACCTGTTTAGCAATTGCATTAAGTTAATAATAACTGCAAGCGGCTCGTAGAGGGGATTTATTCCTAATACTGCACCATCAGCGCGGGTCTAACCACTCACCTTTATCTGACTTGAAGTATAATAGAGGGTTTTGGCAATTAACCCTCTGTAGACCGGCTACTTTCACACCAGCGTTTCGGTGTCCGTCTCTGAGATCCGTTTCAAGGCTCTCACAAACGGATCAGTTCAGCCCCAATGCATTCTGAAAGGACGCGGATCCGCTCAGAATGCATCAGTTTGCCTCCGTTCCGCCTCCATTCCGCTCAGCAGGCTGCTTGCAGCGTTCGGGTGTCCGCCTGGCCGTGCGGAGCCAAACGGATCCGTCCTGAATTACAATGTAAGTTAATGGGGACGGATCCGCTTGACGTTGACACAATATGGTGCAATTGTAAACGGATCCGTCCCCCATTGACTTTCAATGTAAAGTCAGGACGGATCCGTCTGACTAACAATTAGACTTCTTGTTACATAGATTGCAGACGGATCCGTTCTGAATGGATGCCATCGTTTGCATTTACAGGTGAGGAACCGCACCTAGCGCAGGTGTGACAGTAGCCTGCGTGTGGATCCGTGCAGTGTTGTCCGCGCAGGTTCCAGAGTCCAGCGGATAGTTCTAGATTGTTCTCCTTTCACTTCACCGACTGAGACTATTGTGTTCTGATCCATCACATAACATTCAGATTAACAAAACATTGACCTTAAAGGGAACCGGTCACCAGTTTTATGGAGTCCGAACTGAGGGCTAATGAAAAGCTCCAGCTCATGATGAGGAGTCCTGAATATTCATGAGCTCCTGACTCTCCCCGCCCACCTGCTGCTGATTGACAGTTTGTTTCCATATGAACCAGCAGCAGGTGGGCAGGGGAGTGGCTATATCTCTGAATTAAATATACGCTGGACTCACTGACATCACGCTGGACTCAAATCAGCTCATTAGCATGCGGCATCTTTGTGTGTATATTATGAGGTAACCATCTGTCACACCAGTAAGTGATACATCTAAGGCACTTTTTAGTAGTTAATGATTGTATATAATTAGTTAGATTATAATCAAATATCCACATGACAGGTTCCCTTTAACCCCTTAAGGACTTAGGACCTACCGGTACGGCATGGTTCCCGAATCCTTAAGGACCCATGACGTACCGGTACGTCATGGCTTTAATTTGCTATTCCGGCGCCGCGGGGGTTAATCGGAATGGGATTTCGGCTGAAATCATTCAGCCAGCATCCCGTAACAATGCAGGGGGGGGTCATTTGACCCCCCCGTATCGACGATCGCAGAAAACCGCAGGTCAATTCAGACCTGCGGTTTTCTGCGTTTCCGGTCCATTCGGGTGTCCTGTGACCCGATGAACCGGAAAAAGACTGCGATCGGTGGCGTAATTATACACCACCTATCGCAGTCCGAGGATTTGGAGAGGCGGTGCTGGCCCTGGTGCTGAATGCCGCTGTCCAGGGTGCTGATTGGTGCAGGGGAGAGAGGCGCGAGATTCAAACTTCCTGCGCTCCTCTCTCCCCTCCTCTTCCTGTCCAGCACCCTGACCGTGCAGCATCGTCCAGCACCAGCTCCTGTGTCCCCCTAATCGCCATCCATCACCCTCCTGCACCCATCGCCACCCAGGTAGGTTAGGGTCAGTGAGGGAGAGGCACCGTTAGGAAGGGAAAGAAGGGAAAAGTTAGGAAAAAAAAAAAAACTTTTACTAAACTTTCTTTTCTTTCTTTCTGATCCATCTATCAGACCCCAGACCCCCCCCCTGCCACTTGCCCACCCCCACCACCACCAGCGCCCCCACCCTTCCCCCCACCAGCCCCCACCTCACCACCCCCCCCCCCTTACCACCCCCCCCCGCATCGCCCGCCCCACCGCTGATCAGCGTTGTACCGCTGATCAGCAACTTTGAACTTTTTTTTTTTTTTTCTAAACACTTGCCCCTTTTTTTTCCTTATTTAGTACGCGAACACCCGTTGCCCCCACACACACGCACATATAATAAAGGTTTCCACACACGCACACATACACGCACACACACCTATGGCCCGCCGGGTGTTCTCGGCCGAGGAGGCATACGCCCAGATTGCCTCCGACTCTGAGAGCCCCAGTGAGGATGAGGATGACCCCACGTTCCTTTTGTCATCCGCATCCTCCTCATCATCATCGGATGACGATGAGCCACCAAGGCGGCGGAGACGCCGCCAGGCGGAGCCAGGGGCCCCACATGCTAGGGATCCTGTGGCCCACCCTAGTACGAGCCGCCCTGGGGTTCGTACTGGTTTCCCGGCCCACCAAATAAGTCCACTGGAGCCCCCTGCCGATGAACTTAGCTGGTGTCCCCCAGTGGACTTTGAGCCCGAGATTCTGGATTTTGCTGGCAATCCTGGAATCCAGATTCCCACAGTGGGGTTTACTGAAATTGACTATTTTAGTTTTTTTTCAGTAACCCCACTGGTGAATCTGATGGTGGAGCAGACGAATCTGTACGCCCAACAGTTCGTCGCTCAAAACCCGGGCTCATTTTTGGCTAGACCCGGTGGCTGGACGCCGGTCAGTGCAGCCGAGATGAGGACATTTTGGGGCCTCGTGCTGCATATGGGTCTAGTCCAAAAACCCAGTGTCAGGCAATACTGGAGTGGGGACGTCCTATACCAGACCCCACTGTACAGTACGGTCATGACACGTCCCCGGTTTGAGGCAATCCGGAAATGTCTGCATTATTCCGATAATGCAGCATGTCCCCCCCGAAGTGATCCTGCCTATGACCGGCTGTATAAGATACGGCCGGTCATCGATCACTTTGGGGCCACATTTCAGCAGGCCTAGGTACCTGGAAGGGAGGTCGCGGTTGATGAGTCTCTCGTTGCGTTCAAGGGGAGACTCAGTTTCCGCCAATATATTCCCACAAAGCGGGCGAGGTATGGCGTGAAGCTATACAAACTTTGTGAGAGTACCTCAGGGTACACTTACAAATTTCGTGTGTACGAGGGGCGAGATTCCCGGATTCAACCCCCAGAATGTCCCCCCACTCTGGGTGTTACCGGGAAACTCGTGTGGGACCTTATGTACCCACTGCTGGATAACGGTTACCACTTGTACGTGGACAACTTTTATACCACCAGCATTCCCTTGTTCAGGTCCCTTGCCGCCAGATCCACGTTCGCTTGTGGGACCGTGCGGAAAAATCAACGCGGCCTCCCTGCCCACCCCCTCCAGGTACCTATCCCCAGGGGTGAGACCCGTGCACTTACCAGTGGAAACCTGTTGCTGGTCAGATATAAGGACAAGAGGGATGTCCTTATGCTGTCCACAATTCACGGTAACAGCACCACCCCTGTCCCTGTGCGAGGTACCGCGGCAACGGTCCTCAAGCCCGATTGTATCGTCGACTACAATCGGTATATGGGAGGAGTTGATCTCTCTGATCAAATCCTCACGCCATATAACGCCATGCGCAAAACCCGGGCATGGTACAGAAAAGTTGCGGTCTACTTGGTGCAGGTTGCCTTGTACAACTCTTTTGTACTATCCCGGAGCGCTGGCAGCACAGGGACATTCCTCCAGTTCTATGAGGCAGTCCTCAAGGACCTGATCTTTTCTGACCGGGAAAGAGCAGGCCGGAGTACCTCGGGAACTGGAGGCGCCCGGATCGTCCCTGGCCAACACTTTCCAGGTGTGGTCCCCCATACTGGAAAGAAGGGACGAACCCAAAAAAGATGCAGAGTGTGTCACAGGAGGGGGATACGGAAGGACACCACTACTCAATGTGACACTTGCCCCGATCATCCGGGCCTCTGCGTTATCGATTGCTTCAGGGAGTATCACACTTCCATGGAGTACTACATTTATATAATCCCCAACAGTCCACTAGAGAACATAAAACACTATGGCTCTCAGACTTTGGAGACACGGAAACAATTTTTTTCCCCCAAAAAAATATTAGTTTTAGAGCAGGCATCCTCAAACTGCGGCCCTCCAGATGTTGTAAAACTATAACTCCCAGCATGCCCAGACAACCTACAGCCATCAGCAGGGCATGGTGGGAATTGTAGTTTTACAACATCTGGAGGGCCGCAGTTTTTAGGATGCCTGCTTAGTGTCTCCAAAGTCTGAGAACCATACATATTGGGCATCGTCGCGTGCGTAAAAGTCGTCGCTATAAAAATAACTTTTGACCAAACGCCTCGGATGAACGGTGTTAAAAATATAAAATAAAAACTGTGCCAAAACACCCATTTTTGGGCAAAATTTCCATTTGAATCCTTTTTGCCGGTAATAAAGCAAGGGTTAACAGCCAAACAAAACTCAATATTTATGGCCCTGATTCTGTAGTTTGCAGAAACACCCCATATGTGGTCGTAAATGGCTATATAGCCGCACGGCAGGGCATAGAACGAAGGGAACTCCATACGGTTTCTGGAAGGCAGATTTTGATGGACAGTTTTTTTTTGACACCATGTTCCATTAGAAGCCCCCCCTGATGTAGCCTAGACTAGAAACTCCAAAAAAGTGACCCCATCTAAGAAACTACACCCCTCAAGGTATTCAAAAGTTACTTTACAAACTATGTTAACCCTTTAGGTGTTCCACAAAACTAAATAGCGAATGTAGAAACAATTTTTAATTTTTTTTTCTTCGTTACATTGCCTCAAAAAAGAGTAATATAGAGCAACCAAAAATCATATTTACCCCTAAAATAGTCCCAAAACAACAACCACCTGATCCCGTAGTTTCCTAGATGGGGTCACTTTTTTATGGAGTTTCTACTCTAGGGGTGCATCAGGGGGCTTGAAAGGGTACATGGTGTAAATAAACCAGTCCAGCAAAATCTGCCTTCCAAAAACCATATGACGTTCCCCCTCCTTCTATGTGCTCCCGTTTGGCCAAACAGTAGTTTACGACCACATATGGGGTGTTTCTGCAAACTACAGAATCGGGGCAACCCATTTTGAGTTTTGTTTGGCAGTTAACCCCTGTTTTACTCCTGGAAAAAATTGATTATATTGGAAAATTTTCCAAAAAATTGAAATTTCTAAATTGTTTCTCCATCTGCCAATAACTCTTGTGGAGCACCTAAAGGGTTAACAAAGTTTGTAAACCCAGTTTTGAATACCTTGAGGGGTGTACTTTCTTAGATGGAGTCACTTTTTTGAAATTTCTATTCTAGGGGTGCAACAGGGGGCTTCAAATGGGACATGGTATAAACAAAACCAGTCCTGCAAAATCTGCCTTCCAAAACCCATATGGTGTTCCCCTCCTTCTATGTGCTCCCGTTCGGCCAAACAGTAGTTTACGACCACATATGGGGTGTTTCTGCAAACTAAAGAATCGGGGCAACCCATTTTGAGTTTTGTTTGGCAGTTAACCCTTGTTTTACTCCTGGAAAAAATTGATTATATTGGAAAATTTTCCAAAAAATTTAAATTTCAAAATTGTTTCTCCATCTGCCATTAACTCTTGTGGAAGACCTAAAGGGTTAATAAAGTTTGAAAAAACAGTTTTGAATACCTTGAGGGGTGTAGTTTCTAGAATGGGGTCATTTTTGGGAGGTTTCTATTATCTAAGCCTCACAATATGACTTCAAACCTGAACTGGTCCATAAAAAGTGGGATTTTGAAGATTTCTGAAAATTTCAAAATTTGCTTCTAAACTTCTAAGCCTTGTAACATCCCCAAAAAATAAAATATCATTCCCAAAATGCTACAAACATGAAGTAGACATATGGGGAATGTAAAGTCATCACAATTTTTGGGGGTATTACTATGAATTACAGAGGTAGAGAAACTGAAACTTTGAAATTTGCTAATTTTTAAAAAATTCCGGTAAAAATTGTATTTTTTTATGCAAAAAAATTAACTTTTTTGACCCAATTTTAGCAGTGTCATGAAGTACAATATGTGACGAAAAAACAATCTCAGAACGGCCAGGGTAAGTCAAAGCGTTTTAAAGTTATGAGCACTTAAAGTGACACTGGTCAGATTTCCAAAAAATGGCCAAGTCCTTAAGGTGAAATAGGGCCGAGTCCTTAAGGGGTTAAGGCTGTAATGTAACAAAATCTGAAAAAGGTCAAGGGGGTGAATACTTTGCAAGGCACTGTGTGTATGTATTATATATATATATATATTAGGGTTATTTTTTACATGCAGATGAAATGTTAACGGTATTCCGCATATTGTGAGGGCTCTGATAGTAGAGACGATGCCATGATTGGATTGTAGATGATAACGGCAATTGTCACTGCCTGAGAAAGGTCCCAGCAAGTGCCCGAAACCTCGCTGTCTGGTGAATAAAGCCCACGCCCTGGACGTGCCGAGGAATGTCTTCATTTTTAAATTATTTTAGGGCTGGATCGACCCCACAGCCACTGGCGCTCCTCACACAAGTGGGATGGCGCTGCTTCACAGACTTCGTTTTTTGCTATATCAAACATTTTTTATTACTCCGTACCCCCTGAGCAAAGGGGACCTCCGCATAGAGACTTTGGGGTTTCTTAAGCCGTAATCCTCCAAATTATACCAAATCAAGGCCGGAGATATCTCGCTGCCCGCGATGGGTCTCATGTGTCAGGGTCACCTTAAGTTACATTACTGAAATACATACATACACACATACATACACACACATATATATATATACACACACCACCTAAAGAATTATTAGGAACACCTGTTCTATTTCTCATTGATGCAATTCTCTAGCCAACCAATCACATGGCAGTTGCTTCGATGCATTTAGGGGGGGCTCCTGGTCAAGACAATCTCCTGAACTCCAAACTGAATGTCAGAATGGGAAAGAAAGGGGATTTAAGCCATTTTGAGCGTGGCATGGTTGTTGGTGCCAGACGGGCCGGTCTGAGTATTTCACAATCTGCTCAGTTACTGGGATTTTCACGCACAACCATTTCTAGGGTTTACAAAGAATGGTGTGAAAAGGGAAAAACATCCAGTATGCGGCCGTCCTGTGGGCGAACATGCCTTGTGGATGCTGGAGGTCAGAGGAGAATGGGCCGACTGATTGAAGCTGATAGAAGAGCAACGTTGACTGAAATAACCACTCGTTACAACCGAGGTCTGCAGCAAAGCATTTGTGAAGCCACAACACGCACAACCTTGAGGCGGATGGGCTACAACAGCAGAAGACCCCACCGGGTACCACTCATCTCCACTACAAATAGGAAAAAGAGGCTACAATCTGCACGAGCTCACCAAAATTGGACTGATGAAGACTGGAAAAATGTTGCCTGGTCTGATGAGTCTCTATCTGTTGAGACATTCAAATGGTAGAGTCCGAATTTGGGGTAAACAGAATGAGAACATGTCTCCATCCTCTGATGGCTACTTCCAGCAGGATAATGCACCATGTCACAAAGCTCCAATCATTTCACATTGGTTTCTTGACCATGACAATGAGTTCACTGGACTAAAATGGCCCCACAGTCACCAGATCTCAACCCAATAGAGCATCTTTGGGATGTGGTGGAACGGGAGCTTCGTGCCCTGGATGTGCATCCCTCAAATCTCCATCAACTGCAAGATGCTATCCTATCAATATGGGCCAACATTTCTAAAGAATGCTATCAGCACCTTGTGGAATCAATGCCACGTAGAATTAAGGCAGTTCTGAAGGCAAAAGGGGGTCCAACACCGTATTAGTATGGGGGCACTAAGAATTCTTTAGGTGAGTGTGTATACGGTAGCTATGTGTGTGTATATATATATATTTATTTCTGTCTCTTTCTGTCTCAGAGTTGCGGCTCTTTCATCCCCTTGTACAACAGGACGCGGGAGACATGGACCAGTGAAGAGGCTTTACCCTTCCCCCTTCTTTCCCCCAACTGTGGTAAGACCATAAAATTATACCACTCCTGGTAACATAGTAATATAGTCTATAAGGTGTAGTGAGCCCCCCGCCATCCAGACTGTACCCGCTGTGTCCTCCATGTATACTGTATGAGGGGTGTTGTATACATCACATAGTAATATAGTCTATAAGGTGTAGTGAGCCCCCCGCCATCCCCCGCTGTGTCCTCCGTGTATACTGTATGAGGGGTGTTGTATACATCACATAGTAATATAGTCTATAAGGTGTAGTGAGCCCCCCGCCATCCAGACTGTACCCGCTGTGTCCTCCATGTATACTGTATGAGGGGTGTTGTATACATCACATAGTAATATAGTCTATAAGGTGTAGTGAGCCCCCCGCCATCCAGACTGTACCCGCTGTGTCCTCCGTGTATACTGTATGAGGGGTGTTGTATACATCACATAGTAATATAGTATATAAGGTGTAGTGAGCCCCCCGCCATCCCCCGCTGTGTCCTCCATGTATACTGTATGAGGGGTGTTGTATACATCACATAGTAATTGTAACGGATCACCTGGTACACCGACCGGGTACCTCCGTTGAATGAATGCTCCTAGTGCTTTCCGAGGACTCCAAGCACTCCACTTGACACCGTACGCACTGCAGACCCCACGAACCGCCGAAGCTTGGTTGAGGTCTCACCGTCTCCTACCCACCCTGGACCTACGACAAGGCTCCAGGCTCCAGTGGGTGGACCTCTCCTAAAACCAGAGATCAGGAACAGCCCTTAAAAGAGCTAGTAGTTATAGCCAGGGGAGTATACACGTATAGCAATCCCCACACACATGAGACGAGGCTCTATGTTGAAGGTGAAACAGGAACTGACTGTACTTCACGTACAGCCTCTTTTATTCACAAACCAAAAACATAGTACTGCCCACAGGGGTTTGAAATACAACCAATCAGTAATTAACAACACATACAATGCAACTACAGCAACCAATCGTTCACGCCCCCAGAGGACCAGAATGAAGACTGGGACATAGGACAACATATCCCCACAATGCATCATGGTCTCCTCCCCTCTGTCTGGAGACAACCTGAGGAGCAATCCAATTATCTCTCAGAACAAAGGGAGATCGCCAATACACATGTAGATACAACAGGACAGACATCACCATTTAAACACACAATGGGACAATGGCACAATAGAAACACACCCAGCATTTTCCTCCCAAGCTGACAAGTTACAATTATTATAGATTGTTACAACTTTGTGAGTTTACATTGGCCATACATATAACTTACATTAATTCAAACAGTATAACGTGGGGACAAACCTATCCAAAATTCACTTGAATCGGTTCAGGGGTTTAAAAGTTAGTATATGGCCCATAATCCTGGGGCAAGAGGCCAGCAGCCAGTCCTCTCCAAAACCCAGTGGCGAGGTTGGTTTCGCCACACATCTCCCCCTCCCAGGGAAGACTAACCAGATACCTGACCTCACGGTCAGTACCGGAGTTAGTCTGGCAGTCCAACCACAACCCAATACTGGACCTGTTGAATCTTGGGGCCTGGCTCTGTTCTGTATGTCCCCAGCTGTTGAGTGGGCATCTGCTACTCCTCGCTTCCTTGTGGTTCTCCAGCTTGGAGCTGTAGGTACTTGGTGGGCAGAGGCCGACTGCGCTCTGCCCAGATGCCAGCTCTTCTGCTGGGGTAGCCTGTGGGAAGTCCGGCTCTGGAGAAGAGGATAGGGGAGGGCAGAGGCCGACTGCGCTCTGCCCAGATGCCAGCTCTTCCGCTGGGATGTGGTCAGGGAATCCTATCCCCAGGACCTTGTTGCAGATCGGCTGTGGAGAGGAGGAATCGCTTACCTCCTCCTCCTGGCATTCCTGCAGGGTTGGTGGGGGATCTGAACCGGCCGTCCAGTATCTCGGTAGGTCTGGTGCAGAGACCGTGGTCCCATCTGCACCATCGGAGTTAGGGGTGCTGTCCCCCTGTGGTTGGGGAGAGAGATCAGTGGATATCGCAGGCTCATCCCCTGCCCCCAGAACTCGGTTGGGAAGTACCTGGGAAGGGGAGGGCTCGCTTACCTCCTCCTCCTGGTATCCCTGCGGAGATGGCTGGAGATCTGGACCAACCGTCCAGCATCCCTGTAGGACTGGTAGAGAGACCTCGGTCCCATCTCCACCTGCCATCTGTGGGTCCTCCCAGGACCAGTCTGTGAGGTCCCTCAACAGTTGCGAGTAAGAACCACCTGCGTCCACACCTGGCAACTCCGGCTGCTGTTGAGCGTCTGGGCCAGCTGCCCAGCATCCCGGTGGAGAGACCTCGGTCCCGTCTCCACCTGCCTGTTGTGGTTCCTCACAGGACCAGTCTATGAGGACCCCTACTTCGGGTTCCTCTGGCCGCCTCAGGGGGAGACTGCTAACCTCCTCGGATGCAGCCTCTGCTCGGCTGCTGTAACACTCCTTCCGCTGGGCAATTTCGCTCTCTTTCGCCAGTCGGAATTCTCGTTCCATCCTTGCATGTCGCTTGGCTGTGACCTGGTTCCAGATGGCCTGGTATATATCCATGGACACATTACCTCCATACTGGGCCACTCGCTGCCTCACCTCGGCCAGCCAGTCATCTTCAGAGCCTTCCATACTTGTCTGCTCCAAGTCGCTGGATACCTCTGCTCCCAGGGGCGCTGTACGGATACTAGCGTTGCCCTCAATTTGTAACTCCACGAACGGTGTCTCCGAGCTGCTTCTCCTCACACTAGGACGCCATCCCACTGCTTGCCACCAATGTAACGGATCACCTGGTACACCGACCGGGTACCTCCGTTGAATGAATGCTCCTAGTGCTTTCCGAGGACTCCAAGCACTCCACTTGACGCCGTACGCACTGCAGACCCCACGAACCGCCGAAGCTTGGTTGAGGTCTCACCGTCTCCTACCCACCCTGGACCTACGACAAGGCTCCAGGCTCCAGTGGGTGGACCTCTCCTAAAACCAGAGATCAGGAACAGCCCTTAAAAGAGCTAGTAGTTATAGCCAGGGGAGTATACACGTATAGCAATCCCCACACACATGAGACGAGGCTCTATGTTGAAGGTGAAACAGGAACTGACTGTACTTCACGTACAGCCTCTTTTATTCACAAACCAAAAACATAGTACTGCCCACAGGGGTTTGAAATACAACCAATCAGTAATTAACAACACATACAATGCAACTACAGCAACCAATCGTTCACGCCCCCAGAGGACCAGAATGAAGACTGGGACATAGGACAACATATCCCCACAATGCATCATGGTCTCCTCCCCTCTGTCTGGAGACAACCTGAGGAGCAATCCAATTATCTCTCAGAACAAAGGGAGATCGCCAATACACATGTAGATACAACAGGACAGACATCACCATTTAAACACACAATGGGACAATGGCACAATAGAAACACACCCAGCATTTTCCTCCCAAGCTGACAAGTTACAATTATTATAGATTGTTACAACTTTGTGAGTTTACATTGGCCATACATATAACTTACATTAATTCAAACAGTATAACGTGGGGACAAACCTATCCAAAATTCACTTGAATCGGTTCAGGGGTTTAAAAGTTAGTATATGGCCCATAATCCTGGGGCAAGAGGCCAGCAGCCAGTCCTCTCCAAAACCCAGTGGCGAGGTTGGTTTCGCCACAGTAATATAGTCTATAAGGTGTAGTGAGCCCCCCGCCATCCAGACTGTACCGCTGTGTCCTCCATGTATACTGTATGAGGGGTGTTGTATACATCACATAGTAATATAGTCTATAAGGTGTAGTGAGCCCCCCGCCATCCCCCGCTGTGTCCTCCGTGTATACTGTATGAGGGGTGTTATATACATCACATAGTAATATAGTCTATAAGGTGTAGTGAGCCCCCCGCCATCCCCCGCTGTGTCCTCCATGTATACTGTATGAGGGGTGTTGTATACATCACATAGTAATATAGTCTATAAGGTGCAGTGAGCCCCCCGCCATCCCCCGCTGTGTCCTCCATGTATACTGTATGAGGGGTGTTGTATACATCACATAGTAATATAGTCTATAAGGTGTAGTGAGCCCCCCGCCATCCCCCGCTGTGTCCTCCATGTATACTGTATGAGGGGTGTTGTATACATCACATAGTAATATAGTCTATAAGGTGCAGTGAGCCCCCCGCCATCCCCCGCTGTGTCCTCCATGTATACTGTATGAGGGGTGTTGTATACATCACACAGTAATATAGTCTATAAGGTGCAGTGAGCCCCCCGCCATCCCCCGCTGTGTCCTCCGTGTATACTGTATGAGGGGTGTTGTATACATCACACAGTAATATAGTCTATAAGGTGTAGTGAGCCCCCCGCCATCCCCCGCTGTGTCCTCCATGTATACTGTATGAGGGGTGTTGTATACATCACATAGTAATATAGTCTATAAGGTGCAGTGAGCCCCCCGCCATCCCCCGCTGTGTCCTCCATGTATACTGTATGAGGGGTGTTGTATACATCACATAGTAATATAGTCTATAAGGTGTAGTGAGCCCCCCGCCATCCCCCGCTGTGTCCTCCGTGTATACTGTATGAGGGGTGTTGTATACATCACATAGTAATATAGTCTATAAGGTGCAGTGAGCCCCCCGCCATCCCCCGCTGTGTCCTCCATGTATACTGTATGAGGGGTGTTGTATACATCACATAGTAATATAGTCTATAAGGTGTAGTGAGCCCCCCGCCATCCCCCGCTGTGTCCTCCGTGTATACTGTATGACGGGTGTTGTATACATCACATAGTAATATAGTCTATAAGGTGCAGTGAGCCCCCCGCCATCCAGACTGTACCCGCTGTGTCCTCCATGTATACTGTATGAGGGGTGTTGTATACATCACACAGTAATATAGTCTATAAGGTGTAGTGAGCCCCCCGCCATCCCCCGCTGTGTCCTCCATGTATACTGTATGAGGGGTGTTGTATACATCACATAGTAATATAGTCTATAAGGTGCAGTGAGCCCCCCGCCATCCAGACTGTACCGCTGTGTCCTCCGTGTATACTGTATGAGGGGTGTTGTATACATCACATAGTAATATAGTCTATAAGGTGCAGTGAGCCCCCCGCCATCCAGACTGTACCGCTGTGTCCTCCATGTATACTGTATGAGGGGTGTTGTATACATCACACAGTAATATAGTCTATAAGGTGCAGTGAGCCCCCCGCCATCCAGACTGTACCGCTGTGTCCTCCATGTATACTGTATGAGGGGTGTTGTATACATCACATAGTAATATAGTCTATAAGGTGCAGTGAGCCCCCCGCCATCCAGACTGTACCGCTGTGTCCTCCATGTATACTGTATGAGGGGTGTTGTATACATCACATAGTAATATAGTCTATAAGGTGTAGTGAGCCCCCCGCCATCCAGACTGTACCGCTGTGTCCTCCATGTATACTGTATGAGGGGTGTTGTATACATCACATAGTAATATAGTCTATAAGGTGTAGTGAGCCCCCCGCCATCCCCCGCTGTGTCCTCCGTGTATTCTGTATGAGGGGTGTTGTATACATCACATAGTAATATAGTCTATAAGGTGTAGTGAGCCCCCCGCCATCCCCCGCTGTGTCCTCCGTGTATACTGTATGAGGGGTGTTGTATACATCACATAGTAATATAGTCTATAAGGTGTAGTGAGCCCCCCGCCATCCCCCGCTGTGTCCTCCATGTATACTGTATGAGGGGTGTTGTATACATCACATAGTAATATAGTCTATAAGGTGCAGTGAGCCCCCCGCCATCCCCCGCTGTGTCCTCCATGTATACTGTATGAGGGGTGTTGTATACATCACATAGTAATATAGTCTATAAGGTGCAGTGAGCCCCCCGCCATCCCCCGCTGTGTCCTCCGTGTATACTGTATGAGGGGTGTTGTGTACATCACATAGTAATATAGTCTATAAGGTGCAGTGAGCCCCCCGCCATCCCCCGTTGTGTCCTCCATGTATACTGTATGAGGGGTGTTGTATACATCACATAGTAATATAGTCTATAAGGTGCAGTGAGCCCCCCGCCATCCAGACTGTACCGCTGTGTCCTCCGTGTATACTGTATGAGGGGTGTTGTATACATCACATAGTAATATAGTCTATAAGGTGCAGTGAGCCCCCCGCCATCCCCCGCTGTGTCCTCCATGTATACTGTATGAGGGGTGTTGTATACATCACATAGTAATATAGTCTATAAGGTGTAGTGAGCCCCCCGCCATCCCCCGCTGTGTCCTCCGTGTATACTGTATGAGGGGTGTTGTATACATCACACAGTAATATAGTCTATAAGGTGTAGTGAGCCCCCTGCCATCCCCCGCTGTGTCCTCCATGTATACTGTATGAGGGGTGTTGTATACATCACATAGTAATATAGTCTATAAGGTGCAGTGAGCCCCCCGCCATCCCCCGCTGTGTCCTCCATGTATACTGTATGAGGGGTGTTGTATACATCACATAGTAATATAGTCTATAAGGTGCAGTGAGCCCCCCGCCATCCCCCGCTGTGTCCTCCATGTATAATGTATGAGGGGTGTTGTATACATCACATAGTAATATAGTCTATAAGGTGCAGTGAGCCCCCCGCCATCCCCCGCTGTGTCCTCCATGTATACTGTATGAGGGGTGTTGTATACATCACATAGTAATATAGTCTATAAGGTGCAGTGAGCCCCCCGCCATCCCCCGCTGTGTCCTCCATGTATACTGTATGAGGGGTGTTGTATACATCACATAGTAATATAGTCTATAAGGTGTAGTGAGCCCCCCTGCCATCCCCCGCTGTGTCCTCCGTGTATACTGTATGAGGGGTGTTGTATACATCACACAGTAATATAGTCTATAAGGTGCAGTGAGCCCCCCGCCATCCAGACTGTACCGCTGTGTCCTCCGTGTATACTGTATGAGGGGTGTTGTATACATCACATAGTAATATAGTCTATAAGGTGTAGTGAGCCCCCCGCCATCCCCCGCTGTGTCCTCCGTGTATACTGTATGAGGGGTGTTGTATACATCACACAGTAATATAGTCTATAAGGTGCAGTGAGCCCCCCGCCATCCAGACTGTACCGCTGTGTCCTCCATGTATACTGTATGAGGGGTGTTGTATACATCACATAGTAATATAGTCTATAAGGTGTAGTGAGCCCCCCGCCATCCCCCGCTGTGTCCTCCGTGTATACTGTATGAGGGGTGTTGTATACATCACACAGTAATATAGTCTATAAGGTGCAGTGAGCCCCCCGCCATCCAGACTGTACCGCTGTGTCCTCCATGTATACTGTATGAGGGGTGTTGTATACATCACACAGTAATATAGTCTATAAGGTGCAGTGAGCCCCCCGCCATCCCCCGCTGTGTCCTCCGTGTATACTGTATGAGGGGTGTTATATACATCACATAGTAATATAGTCTATAAGGTGTAGTGAGCCCCCCGCCATCCCCCGCTGTGTCCTCCGTGTATACTGTATGAGGGGTGTTGTATACATCACACAGTAATATAGTCTATAAGGTGTAGTGAGCCCCCCGCCATCCCCCGCTGTGTCCTCCATGTATACTGTATGAGGGGTGTTGTATACATCACATAGTAATATAGTCTATAAGGTGCAGTGAGCCCCCCGCCATCCAGACTGTACCGCTGTGTCCTCCATGTATACTGTATGAGGGGTGTTGTATACATCACACAGTAATATAGTCTATAAGGTGTAGTGAGCCCCCCGCCATCCCCCGCTGTGTCCTCCATGTATACTGTATGAGGGGTGTTGTATACATCACATAGTAATATAGTCTATAAGGTGCAGTGAGCCCCCCGCCATCCAGACTGTACCGCTGTGTCCTCCATGTATACTGTATGAGGGGTGTTGTATACATCACATAGTAATATAGTCTATAAGGTGTAGTGAGCCCCCCGCCATCCCCCGCTGTGTCCTCCATGTATACTGTATGAGGGGTGTTATATACATCACACAGTAATATAGTCTATAAGGTGCAGTGAGCCCCCCGCCATCCCCCGCTGTGTCCTCCGTGTATACTGTATGAGGGGTGTTGTATAAATCACATAGTAATATAGTCTATAAGGTGTAGTGAGCCCCCCGCCATCCAGACTGTACTGCTGTGTCCTCCATGTATACTGTATGAGGGGTGTTGTATACATCACACAGTAATATAGTCTATAAGGTGTAGTGAGCCCCCGCCATCCCCCGCTTTGTCCTCCATGTATACTGTATGAGGGGTGTTGTATACATCACATAGTAATATAGTCTATAAGGTGCAGTGAGCCCCCCGCCATCCCCCGCTGTGTCCTCCATGTATACTGTATGAGGGGTGTTGTATACATCACACAGTAATATAGTCTATAAGGTGTAGTGAGCCCCCCGCCATCCCCCGCTGTGTCCTCCATGTATACTGTATGAGGGGTGTTGTATACATCACACAGTAATATAGTCTATAAGGTGCAGTGAGCCCCCCGCCATCCAGACTGTACCCGCTGTGTCCTCCATGTATACTGTATGAGGGGTGTTGTATACATCACATAGTAATATAGTCTATAAGGTGTAGTGAGCCCCCCGCCATCCCCCGCTGTGTCCTCCGTGTATACTGTATGAGGGGTGTTGTATACATCACATAGTAATATAGTCTATAAGGTGTAGTGAGCCCCCCGCCATCCCCCGCTGTGTCCTCCATGTATACTGTATGAGGGGTGTTGTATACATCACATAGTAATATAGTCTATAAGGTGTAGTGAGCCCCCCGCCATCCCCCGCTGTGTCCTCCGTGTATACTGTATGAGGGGTGTTGTATACATCACATAGTAATATAGTCTATAAGGTGTAGTGAGCCCCCCGCCATCCAGACTGTACCGCTGTGTCCTCCATGTATACTGTATGAGGGGTGTTGTATACATCACATAGTAATATAGTCTATAAGGTGCAGTGAGCCCCCCGCCATCCCCCGCTGTGTCCTCCATGTATACTGTATGAGGGGTGTTGTATACATCACATAGTAATATAGTCTATAAGGTGCAGTGAGCCCCCCGCCATCCAGACTGTACCGCTGTGTCCTCCGTGTATACTGTATGAGGGGTGTTGTATACATCACATAGTAATATAGTCTATAAGGTGTAGTGAGCCCCCCGCCATCCCCCGCTGTGTCCTCCATGTATACTGTATGAGGGGTGTTGTATACATCACATAGTAATATAGTCTATAAGGTGTAGTGAGCCCCCCGCCATCCCCCGCTGTGTCCTCCATGTATACTGTATGAGGGGTGTTGTATACATCACATAGTAATATAGTCTATAAGGTGCAGTGAGCCCCCCGCCATCCAGACTGTACCCGCTGTGTCCTCCATGTATACTGTATGAGGGGTGTTGTATACATCACATAGTAATATAGTCTATAAGGTGTAGTGAGCCCCCCGCCATCCCCCGCTGTGTCCTCCATGTATACTGTATGAGGGGTGTTGTATACATCACATAGTAATATAGTCTATAAGGTGCAGTGAGCCCCCCGCCATCCCCCGCTGTGTCCTCCGTGTATACTGTATGAGGGGTGTTGTATACATCACTCAT